>NC_052963.1:8060000-8360000 GCF_013358895.1 Oreochromis aureus | reverse complement strand
CACAGACTTGGTTCCCGTCTTTGAAGGAGTCATTTCAAAGGCAAAGGGACTGCAAATTCATTGCACATGGCTGCAGTAATTTTGGCCGTGCTGCAATCTCCATGCACTGTTTTCCCTTGTGTGACTGGAGTTTTAGGGTCACAGCTCTGACTGTGAGCCAATAAGAGGAAAGTTGAAAGCTAAAATGATGACAAGGAGGAACTAAAGAGCAGCATCAGATTCCAGTATGAGGTAAATGAGGACTATTTGAAGCTGAGTCATGCACAGCTGCTCAGGTGGAATCCACTAACAATCACATGGAGCTGGAAATGAGCAGAAATGATTCACTTTATAAGCTGCAGCTTCCTTACAATATAGTATTTTGTCTTATACATAAAATTTATTTCTTAATTGCTTCCCCAAATACAAATTTGCTTGCCTATGTATTTGGGGATCTTGCAGCAAATGAGAAAAATAAAGCCATGATTCAGGGAAAAAAAAACAAAAAACCTAAAAATCCCTCCCACTTTTTTAAAGTAGTGTTACGTTGTGGTGCAGTGGTTAGCACTGTCACCTCTCAGCGAAAAGGTTGTGGGGCCGAGGACTCTCCGGCATGAAGACTGCATGCTCTTCTCGTGACTCTGTGGGTTTTTGTCATGTATTCTGTCTTCTTCCCACAATCCAAAGACAAGTGTAGCATGTTACTGTGAACACCAATTAGTCTAAGATTAACCTTTTTTTTTTCCTTTTTGAAAAAAGCACATTATAATTTTCTGTGAAAAGACACAAGAACAGAACATGCTGAGCTAAATGGAGGGTAATGAGAGTTGGGACATTATTGTAACAATTTATGTTGTTTTTTTATAGTCCTTTTTTTTATTTTAGAAATTTTAGAAAAGTGGATAAAAGCATCTGCTTTCTCTTTGAACTCTTTTCTTTCTTTTCGAGAAATTGGTAAGGTTCCACTTCCCCTTGAGACCAAACCTATGTTGATGAATTCGTTGTGATTATTTTGGTTCCATTTCCATTCTGTGGCACAGAGAAAATGCAAACCAGCCTTAATGCAGCACTGAAAAATGCCTAAATATCCCAACCGATAGATGTTTGCTTGAATCTTTAGGAAAAAAATGAAATAAAGTATATTAAACAAATAAAGCAAGCATCAGACTTATCTGACAAGCAGTTGCAATGAAAATCTGATGATGATGACAATCTGTGATGCACAATATCAAATGCCGGTCATTTTTACTCTCACCCCATCAACCATCTGAGCCATTACAGTCACAATAGCTATTACTGGCTATGAGCTCTGTAATAGCACCGATAATTCTGCCATACAGCCCCCTATCCAAGCTGTTCATCCCACAGTATTTCAATTTCCCTGTTTCAATAACAGGCCAAACAGCCCTATCACTCAATTCCACTCTACCAAAAAACAGACACTTCTATGATTTCTTTTGCATTTGGTTGACAAAGGAGACAATCAACCAGCATAGTTCCAGTTTCAAAGTCAAATAAGGCTTTTAATCCAGTGTGGTGAACATACTCGGGCTTCTCAGCTATGTTTCATTTGTTACACTGGCAAAAATAAAGAGTAACGTTTAGCTGTATCTTCATACCCCCTTTTAAAATATTGCTGCAATGTCTGTTTGTTTTTTGATAATACCATCTTTGTGGCAATGTTCCAGCCTGTCTAAAACTTAAGTGGATATCTGTTGTTCTTTGTAAGTCAAGGGTAATTAAGTGCCACTTCATTCCTATCTTATAACTTAGCCCTGCTGGAGATGTAATCCATCTCCAACAACACCGCTCTAGCCTTATCTACCTCTAAGATGAAGTGTCAGATGATCCTTTTTTTCTTTTTTTGTGTGCTGGAGAAAGTGTAACCCCCACTCTTATTCTACAAGCTGCCAGCTGTTCTAAAGTCCTGGCACATCCCAACTAATAACCACTTCACCTCGGGGCACGGGGTGCAGGCAAGCTTAAAAGAGGAAGAAAGAAACAATCGTATAAAATACGACGCTCACCTCCCTTCGGCTCATCACAGGAAGTGCAGCCTCAGCAGCCGCCTATGCAAAAGAGCTGTGATGATTATGCAGAGACCAAAGAAAGCTCCAGGCGCAAACAGCTGGCCAGGCTTCACCAAGGATCACGCAGAGTCTTCTGATCTTTCTAATATATTCGGTAATTACTGATATGTGTCGACAGTGTGTGTCTGTGTGTGCGTGTTAATGGTGAAAGTAGCAGCAAATTAAAGCTAAATTTGGCCTTCTGCATATACATCCATATCCCTCTTATTGTGATATATTTTTAACTAACTAGTATATGTAATGAAAATTAGGCAAAAGATGTCTAATCCACAAAAATGTAGATAGAAAACTTTGGACATGAGGAGAACAGGCTATGACATGAAGTATGTCCAAAAGTGTGTACTTATTTTCAGATAATGCCCTCCCATCACTGGGGGATTTCAGATGCTTGAAGCATACAGCACTGTGCAAAAATCTTGAGCCGTCCCTCATTTCTCTGTATTTTGCTGGAAAATGGGAAAAACTGTACACAAATCTAGTGAGCGCTACGTCCAATATTTTATATGACCTTCTTTATTCTGTAACACAGTCTAAACTGTCTTGTCATTTCTCTAAGTAGTCTCTATTTCTCTAGGCTTCTTGAAGGACTCTTCTTTGGATGTTGCAGCTTTTTGTTCCCTTCTTTGTCAAGATGATCCCACACTACTTCAATAATGTTGAGGTACGGGCTCTGGGGAGACCAGTCCATGACTGATTCTATCATATGGATGCTTTTACTGCATTGGCAGCCTATTGAGAATCAGTGCTATACTGAAAAATAAGAAATGCTTTTCAGGAACTATTACAAGGTAGATCAAAGTCTGACTGCATAATTTTAAAAAAGATCCACAACACCACCTCGAACATGCTTTACAGATAGCTGTAGACACTCTCTGTTGTACCTCTCTCCTGACCTCCTCCTCCATATGTTAATCAAGCAAACATTTCAAATTTGCTTAGACACACTCTATAAAACCTGTTGCTACTGATTTTCAGTCCAGTTTATGTGTATTTTGGCATACTCCAGCCTTGTCTTCCTGTTTTCTTAACAATGGCTTCTTGACAGCCACACTTCCATTGAGACCAACTCTGATGAGAATTCTGTAAAGAGTGGGGGATTATCCGAAGAGCCAGATGCATCTCTCAGGTATTGTGTAAGATCTTTAGTGGATTTTATTCCAATTTCAAAAGGACATGACTTTTAGGTATCGTTCATCTGCCGTAGATAGTCTTTTTTTTTCTTTTTTAGGCCTGCTGCTTTTTCTATTGTCCTCCACTTGTTCAGTTTCCTCCAGCTTTCTGAGGACACGCTGCACACAATGCTGAGACATGCCAAGTTTTGGTTAATAACTCTGGAAATCACCCTGTTGATGCAAAAATAACCTTTTCTACCTGTCAAGTTGCATTAACTGGTATAAGATACAATGAAAATTTGTTTAAAATTGAATCAAATAATGTCAGGCAATTTGCTAGTAACAAATTGCTTAAGGATACAATAAAAAATGTTTTTGGCCATGTTGTCTGTAATTTGTAGACAGGACACTGGCTCATTGCTTAAATTACACGCCTTTTTTATGTTTGAATAATACATAGTTGAGTGTCAAATGTCTTAACAAAAAAACAAAAAACAAACCAAAAATAACATTCCTGTGAAAGTGATCCAGTACAAGGATTGGACCGAAAACAGGTGGAGCAGGTCAAGTATCTCAGCGTAGTAAACAAGATGCCATCTCAGGGTGTTGTGGAGGGAGAATGGAACAGGAGATTGACAGGTGGTTTGTTGAGGTGTCTACAGTGATACCGACTCCTTACTATTTTGTTGTTGCAAAAGGAGCACTGAATATTAAGACATAGGTGAGGGTATGACTGTAGATCTGCCAGTAAATCATCAGCTTTCTTCATGAAAATAAGCATCCTTTGAGGCGTTGCTGGGCTCAGTCATTTTGGAGTGGTTTCTTCACCTCAAAATTAGGTAGGCAACATGGTAAGGGTATGCAGCTAAGATGCCTCCTGAACACCTTCGGGGAGGTGTTTTAGGCATGTCCTACTGGAAGGAGATCCAAGGAAAGACCCACCACATGCTGGAGATTTTTATGCTTGAATAATTCATAGTTGAGTGTCAAATGTCTTAACAAAAAAAACCCAAAGAAATCAAAAATAAAATTCCTGTGAAAGTGATCCAGTACAAGGATTGGACTGAAAACAGGTGAAAAAGTCGCCAAAGAAAACCATTAAAAGGCCTTTAGAAAACCTCAGGACCAATTTTTTTAAATTATGAGAATGTCCGGCTCTTTGGAAACAAAAAATAAATAAATGAAGGGTAGCTCAAGATAGCACTTTATTTAACCCTTTCAGTGACCACTCATTCAAAGCTAAAACCATATTATTCATATATAGCACAGGGTGAACTCCAAATCCTTATTTTTCATATTTTGTATGATTATTTGCAACTGTGAAATATGACATCAGAAATATAAATGGTGTTGGAAATGTCAGCACTGAAGACATAAATTTAACCAGCCGGTGCTGGGCTATGCCAGGTTTGCTCCATGTCTTAAATCTTGTTTGTGACATGGATCTCAAAGCATAGCTGGATGTGAGAAGGGAGTCTGTTTCTGGAGACCTTTTGAACCTTTGCAACTGAATACGAAACAGCTTGCATGAGACTCAAGATCTCAGAATCTCCAATCAATAGGCACCACGTTGTGTATAATGAATCTCTTTTAGGGAACCTGGCATCACATCAGCCAGAAAACTGTTTTTCTTACCAGTGTTGTGTGCTGTGTTTGTTTCTGATGAAATATTTTGATTTTTTGCGGATTTCTGTCTTGTTGTTGGTCACCCTATGCCATCCCATTGAAAGAAAAAGCCTTGGTTTGGAGTATTAATTTAAAAATAATCAAACGTCAGTTTCTAATAGCATACCCATGAAAGAGTTAAGTCAACTTTTATGCCTTTACATAGTCATCTCTTCATATATGTGTAAAAATTTGACCTTGAGAAGCAGCTCCTCAACTTAACATCAGCATTCAGCGCTGTACAGGAACATGCTGCCCTCTGGCTCACTGTGAATGATTCTCGCCTCCCATCTAATCCAGCTGAGCAAAGTTCAGCAACTGTTACATTTTTCTAATAGTCGACAGCAGATGTTGATGATTTTGAGGATTTGATTTTTGGATTAGGTAATGACAGCCTCTGGTTAATATCATTACCATCTCCCATTTCATCCCACTTGTCTAGACACCCTGACATCTGGGCTGATGATGATGATGCAGGAAAGGCTTTTTCAGTGTTTATAGTTTATAACACGGAATTGAAAGTCAGCAGCACACCTCTGACAGATGCAGAACAATCATATGAAAAATGACCTTTGTTTACATCCTCCTGACAAGCAATTTCTTGTGCTTATGTTGATGATAACTGCCTTCCTACTCCACCCATGAAGGGGCTGTGAGTGGTTGATTGGAAACACAAAGTGTCGACTGTTTTTTCCCTAGTTTTAAACACAGTGGCAAACTTTCTCTTTGCATAATAATAAAGGTTTATGATCATATCATCTAGGAACAGATATACTCCTATGTAAATTCAGCCCATCTATCCATCAACTATCTATCTATCTTACATTTCAGAAACTAAAGCAGCAATAAGTTATATCACAGAAAAACAAAAAGTACAATAACAGAAGGACAGTTAGAAACATAGGAATAAAATCATTTGTTCATTTTATGTTTGATACTCCTCATTCTATTTAGTTTTTATTTGAGTTTTCATTATTATTATGGGCAGAATTCCCAGAGGCGAATGCTTTCGGTTCAGTGGCCTTTGCTTTGTGCTAGCTTCAGCTAAGTGCAGGGGCATTTGTAGCTGAGGGCTAAGACTTAGCACCTAAAACTGTGAGACCATGGTTCTCAGCCAGAAAAGGTTGTAGCATCCACTTATGGTTGAAGATGAGTTTTTATCCAAAGTGGAGAAGGTCAAGTATCTCAGCGTAGTAAACAAGATGCCATCTCAGGGTGTTGTGGAGGGAGAATGGAACAGGAGATTGACAGGTGGTTTGTTGAGGTGTCTACAGTGATACCGACTCCTTACTATTTTGTTGTTGCAAAAGGAGCACTGAATATTAAGACATAGGTGAGGGTATGACTGTTGTATCAATAGGTAACTTCACATCTGAGCAGACAAGTATCACATGTGGAGTTCCCCAAGGTTCCATCTTGGGACCCCTTCTGTTTAACATTTACATGCTCCCACTGGCACAGATTATAAAGAACAACAAAATAAACTATCACAGATATGCAGATGACACACAAATATATATCACAATGTCACCAGGAGACCGAGGCCCTGTACAGGCTCTTGGTAAATGCATTGAGGAAATTAATGACTTGTTGTGCCACAATTTTCTCCAGCTAAACAAAAACAAAACTGAAGTAATAGTCTTTGGTGCCAAAGAAAAACGATTACAGGTCACCAGAGAACTTCAATCTATACACCTAAAAACCACAAACCAGGTGAGAAATTTGGGTGTAGTGATGGACGCAGACCTAAACTTAGAAAAACACATTAAGACAATAACAAAGTCAGCTTACTATCACCTCAAGAATATTTCAAGGATAAAAGATCTGATGTCTCAACAGGACCTGGAAAAACTAGTCCATGCATTCATCTTTAGTAGGCTTGATTACTGTAACAGCATCTTTACAGGTCTACCTAAAAAATCAGTCAGACAACTACAGCTCATTCAGAACTCTGCTGCTAGAGTCCTCACTAAGACCAAAAAAGTGGACCACATCAGTCCAGCTCTGAGGTCTTTACACTGGCTGCCTGTCCGTCAGAGAATAGATTTTAAAGTTCTGACGCTGGTCTATAAAGCTCTGAATGGTTTAGGACCAAAATACATCAGTGACCTCCTGACCCAGTATGAACTTTCCAGATCCCTCAGGTCATCTGGATCAGTTCCCAGAGTCAGAACCAGACACGGAGACGCTGCATTCAGCTTTTATGCTCCATATATCTGGAACAAACTCCCAGAAAGCCTCAGATCAGCTGAAACACTCAGTTTATTTAAATCCAGGTTGAAGACTTACCTGTTCTCAGCTGCATTTGAATAAAACACCAAATCCACACTTAAGTTTAAATTTCAAAACTTATATTTTAACTACTGATTTTATCTACTGTTCTGATTTTATATACTGTTTTGTTTGTTTGTTTGTTTGTTTTAATCAAATTTAAATCATGCTTTTTATTTGTTTTTGTTTTTAATGTCTCTGTAAAGCACTTTGAATCGCCTTGTTGTTGAATTGTGCTATATAAATAAACTTGCCTTGCCTTGCCTTGCCTTGTAGATCTGCCAGTAAATCATCAGCTTTCTTCATGAAAATAAGCATCCTTTGAGGCGTTGCTGGGCTCAGTCATTTTGGAGTGGTTTCTTCACCTCAAAATTAGGTAGGCAAGATGGTAAGGGTATGCAGCTAAGATGCCTCCTGAACACCTTCGGGGAGGTGTTTTAGGCATGTCCTACTGGAAGGAGATCCAAGGAAAGACCCACCACATGCTGGAGACATGATATCTCTGGGTTGGCTTTTGAATGCTTCATTGCCCTCCCAGCAGAGCTCTGCTGGAGGAGGTGGCTGGGCAAACAAACAATCTCAGTACTACTATAGTGCCACTGACATATACAATATAAATTTAATCAGATAAATTTACCCAACTGGTTTGTGGACTGCTTGAGTTTGACAGTTTTATTGTTGCAGTCTTGTTCTGATTGGTTGGGGTGAGAAAAACCAGAACACTATACACTGGTAGTGTCTTGTTGAGTAGACTGTGTACTTGCCTATCCCACATAGTACTTATGGTTATCATTATGGCATTACTACACATACAAAGATTAACCAAAAAAATAAATAAAAATTGAGGAGGTGACTGTTTTTCTCATTATCTATTCCAATATCATATATTAGCAGATTATTTTAATTCTACATAGGCTAATAAATAAATGTGAGAATTAGGTTCATTTCCTCAATGATCTCTGTATGAACAGATTTCTTTTTGCAACCCCCTGCTTACCATTAGGAAAAAAAGAAATTAGAAATGAAGTTTAGGCATTTCATATCAGCTTCTCTTTTCGAGCCTGAAGTTTATGACTATCTTGAAAAAAAAAAGCCACAGTGTGTCTGTCCTAACCAGAGGAAAATACCTCTACCACAAGGTCAAATAGTTATCAGATGGAGAAAATTGCAAGAAAAGGAAGAACATAAAACAGATTGAACATAAAAGGTAAAACAGTAAGAGACCTTGGAATTTTGTTGAGTAGATCTACAAGTTGAAGGGGAAAAGCTCTATGAGCATGAGTGAAAAGTCTCCATATTCGTATTCTACTTCTATGTAATTTTTCAAATATACCACATGTATACAAGTTATCTTTTATTACAAGGGAGGGGGGGAGACTTGCATCAGCTATCAGCCTTGCATAAGACTGGTAATGTCCATCATCTTATATCTATCTATCTATCTTCTAGGGCTGTCAACGTTAATGCGTTAACGCATCATCACGATTAACGTGATTAAAATTTTTAACGCTTTTAACCCATCTGGAAAGCAGAATGGACAAACTTTGGACAAACTGCCCAAAATGCATTGACAGAGACATTTCAGGGATTTTGAGTCATCCCCCCCTCAGTGAGACCATTGACAAGACTGACTACAGATACCGACAACAGAATGGAGCAATCGTGAGCCACCTACTCTACATGGATGACATCAAGCCGTATGTCAGGAGAGAAAGAGACATTGATTTACTGATCACCGCCACCAGGATCTACAGCAATGACATCGGAATGTCATTCCAACTGAAGATGGTAACAGAGAGAGGGAAAGTAGTCAGAATTGAGGGGATGATGCTACCAGAAGGGAACATTGCAGACATCGAAGACATCTACAAGTAGCTGAGATCTCTCCTGTTCCTAGGATACCACTCTTCTGGACAAAGATACTGCGCAAGTGTCCAAATAATTAAGTTTGTCATTGGTGCTCTGACAGGGTAAGGAAGGAAAGACTGCTTGCCCAGTAAAATCTTAAAGTAGACATCAGTTAAAATCAAAGTCAAAGTAATCTCGTTCCTTGCATCTTAAACAGCATTCTGTTGCATACATTTGTCTGTTTGCACATTCTTTAAATGACCGCCATCTTGTGGTCTCAGTTGGCTATTATCTCTGGAAGCTGGCTTAACTCTGCTTGCCTCTAATTCCAGTAGAATCTGTAGTGCCATGGACGTATCTCATTCCTGTTAACAATTGTTGGAGCTTCTGAACCTGAGAGGGCAGAAGCCTTTTCTGGAAACTGAATGCATAGGCACTGTTAATAGACCGCTGGTCTTTGATGGTAAACTTTTGACAGACTTGAATGTGGGACAAGCAACTCTAGCTTTGACATCAGTGTGCATTTTGGAAACAGAGTAAGTGAACAGGCCACTGTGTTTTAGAATGAGTAATAAAGGGTAACTTACAAATTAATTAAATAATACTTCATAGTTATTTTATTAATAGGTAACCCTCATCCTATGTGTTGGAGAAAAGCATGATGAATGTCTGATTATTTTATTTTGTGTGTCAGTTATCTTATGAACTTTGACCTTTGCCTTAAAATACAGTATCTAGTCAGCTCAAAGCTTCAGCAAGCATACTGTTTGTGGAGTTCAGCTCAGCCTTTAACAATGTCCAGGGGTCCTGCAAGTGCAACTGTCTCAGCTATCTGTGCCAGATTCAATCTGCAGGCTTTCTGACAAACAGACGTCAGCAGGTGTGGCTAGAAAAACACTTCTCAGACATCCGGACTGTCAGTACTAGAATGTCTCTAGGATGTGCTCTCTCACCCCTTCTCCTCAGCCTCCACACTAATGACTGCATCTCAAGAGTGCCGACTGTGAAGAGCCTGACGACACCACTGTGGTTGGTCTAATAACTGACAGTAATGAGTCTGTTATGAGGAAGTTTAACAGCTGGTGTCCAGATCCAGTCAAAGCCACCAGTAGAGAATGTGATGAACTCCTCCTCGCTTATCCACATTGGCCCTGCAGTTTAGTTACTCAAGTTCCTGGCTACCAACATATGCAATTTATGTCTACATCACTTAGAGAGCATGGCAGCGGATGCTCTTTCAACAATTGCTGAGAAAAAAAACTCCTGATGATCACGTTCCACAAATTTATCATTAAATCATTAAATGTGTTAATCCTCATCTGACCATCTAGTGTGACTTCTGAATCTCAAAGAAAAGAAACAAACTTAAGGGCATGGTCAACAAAGGCAAGCTTTATTCTGCCAGCACTTCAGAGAAACTCCAACAGCAGGGTAATATAGCAAGCTTGCAAGATTTCTGCAAACCCCTCTCATTCTGAGCAATACCTCTTCCACTTTCATCTGGTGGAAGACTCAGGACCATCGAGGCCAACACAACAAGATATGCCAACTGCTCTGTTCCCAGAGCTGTGGCACTCATTAACCTCAATAGACTCTCTGGGCTTTACAACTGTGAAATGGCCATGCAAATGCCAGTATAAAAAATATACTAGAAAGAATAGATTCGAATTATGTTTTTCACATTTTGTTCTTAAGTACATAAATATTTGTACTCACTGCTCTTTTCCTTTACTTTTGATTACATTATTATCATACTGCTTTCAAAATGGAATGACTTAATTTCTCTTCAATATATGTTTATGCGCTTTTCTGGTCTGGATAGTATATTCCACATATGGGTACAGAACTGTGCAGTATTCTTGAGCCACCTTTTATTTCTTTATATTTTGCTTCCAATGGGCTAGAATTTCTTCTATTTTCAAGTGGTCTTGAGCAGTAAGCTTTCTGAAGATTTGCCCTAGACAGTGGCTGCTTTTTGACAGTTGAAGTTGAGTTCTTGTTTATTTCTCTCCTGTTTAAGCTAGTTCACACTGAGTTATGACTCATTCATCACTCCAACATTGATGAAGTACTATAGGATCAACTTGACAAAAGACAGCTAACATCCAATAAAGAATTTTGAAAGCCGTTCAAGAAATTGAACTTTTTTGTCTTTTCTTTAAGTAGTCTTCAGGAATCAGACTGTGGTGAAGAATAAAGGTGATCATACCAAATACTGACTGTCAAGATCATTAAATTGTATATACTATATGTCCATGAATGTTTGCTCCAGCAGTGTATTGTCATGTTTACATAGAGAAAGGCAGAAAGCTGAGACCCCCCTTCCCCCTTCATAGTTTATTGTTATTGTTGATTATGATCGTATGAGCATTAGAAGACAGCAACAACAACTGTTGCAGGAATTACGTCTGCCTCACTGAGTGGATACTGTGGCTCGACTGAAATAGAAGGCAACAAATCAGAGACTTTTGGCTCCTTGCTATAATTAATTAATTAATTATAACTTCCTTTGACTCCAATTAAGTAATGACTTCATTAGTTTCTCTACCAATAAAATTTTCATCACCAGAGAAAAAAAAATCACCACATTCACATAGTTGTATCATGACATACAACTATTGATCTCTCTGAGCTTCTCTCTGAATTTCAAGAATTACTTCATCCAAACCATCAACATGTCTGTTAGACCCCATCCTTGCAAGGTTTTTTTAAAGATGTCCTACCACTTCTTAAAGCTTAAATTTGAATAAATTGATAAATTTATCTTAATTAATAGGTTATGTTATCCTTGCTTTTTAATGTTGCTATAATTGAACCATTACTGTAAAAACCTTTACATGATCAAGCTATTTGAGCTAATTATAGACTTAAACTAATGTTTGTAAAGAAACTAAGACCTTTGGGGGGTTTTTTCTTTTTTTTTTTTCCTGGTCTGTTGTTTGACTAGCTCAACGCTAGAAATATCACTCGTAAAATATGTTCCAGCCATTGCTCTCTCTGTTATTGTGGATTGGTTTTTATGGGTCCAAGAGCAGTTTTGCTTTGGTCAGGTGATAAGAAAGCGGGCAGGGGAGAGAATACATCTGTCTGGCGCTTGGCAAAGGGAGGCCTGGTTGTGAAACATTGAGTCAGCTAAATGTTTGAGCCCCGTCAGCACCCTGTGGTGCCTTTACAGTTTAATACAGAGGGCCAAGACAGCCTGACAGAGAGAGCTGCAGTAGCAACCTAATAAAACACACATGCACTCAGTTATGTGCCCATACACACAAGGGACAACTGTGTTGATCGCTCTATCTTTGAACCCTTTGACTATTCACAGTTCTTCTTTGGCAAACTGCAATATTAGTCAGATAATCCATTAAAAAAGCACCAGAAGCACAAACAAAATGGAAAAGTCCACACAAGCTGGTCGCTGAAACAATTGCATTTGGGGCTTAGTATTGTCATTTCCTGGAGATGAAGGATAAGATGTGATCAAGTTAAAAGTAGAGTTGTAACGATCCTGGGACTTATCACCCAGGGGTTTCAGTTTCTTGTGTTTTGTCATTTTGTATTATGGTTTGAGTCTACCTTGTTAGTTTAAAGTTTAGTCCTAGTCCCTAGGTTGTTATGTTTAGCTTTTGGTTGTTAGATCCTCCCCGTGTCTTTGCTCCTGTGTCTCCCTCTGTGTATCTGTGTTCATATAGTTCTGAGTTCCTGTGCCTTGTTTCCCCTCATGTTTTATTCCATGTTTCCCCAGACCTGTATTTTTGTCTGTGCTCTCCCCGTGCTCTCTCTCCTCCTCCTCTCTGCATCTCTATCTTCTTCCTGTGTTACGTTTAAGGTCTGCGTCTTGGGTCAGTATTTTCAGTTCCGTGTCCTCCATGTCTTGTTATGCGTAATTTTCCTCAGCTGTGCTCCCCGTGTGTTCCCACGTCCCTTATTACCTTCTGGGTATTTATGTCAGAATCTTCCCCTGTTCCGTATGGCATCGTCCCTCATGGTTGTGTGCATTTCCTCATGTCTTCCCTGTGCCTCAGCTTTAGTTTCTCACGGTATAGTTTTGTATCGCTCCTTATGTTCCTGTTAAATAAAGCCGTGCCTTTTGAGTTTATCCCCGTGTGTTGTGAGTCCTGCATTTTGCATCCAATCTCCTGCCTGCACACAGCAATTCTTGACAGGAGTGTCAACAACTGGAAAGCTGTTTATTTATTTATTTTTTTTTCACTTGGATCGGTTTTGTAGATACAGGATACACTTCTTTTTCTATGAATACTCAAAACACTCACATTCATACGACGCTGTCATGCAGAGTCACGCAGTAAGGAATTTGTGGTTCAGTATCTATTCCTGAGACACAAGGCATTGAACCCCCTGTTTTCTGATTGATAACATGACTGATACCACATTACTACTGGGCTATTTTTACATGAAACCATGTGGTGGAATTATAGTACTGCTGAGCTGCTGAAAATAATTTGACAAGAACATCTTGTTTTTGGGTGTCCTTGATCTCTTTTTTTTTTGTTATTATTATTGTTCAATCACACTGCGCCTTTCCAAACCAGTAGCACAACCACACTCACACAAAGCAATACCCCAGTTTCCCCCAGCATATGTCGATGAATCTGCACAGAGTTTCCTGCCAGTGGCACAGTTTCAATAGCAAGCCACGGGCCATCCACATGACGTATTCCCCCTCTCCTCCTTTTTGTATTCTGTAGAGTTATGTGCTTACTCATCCTTTGTATCTTCAGCGAAGCTTGTGTTTTATGTTCTGCTGGAAATATGAGCAGGAATTAAAATTACTCAGCCAGCTGGTGCAGTTATTGTCATGGAGTTGCAATTGCATGAGTTGAATTTCAGCTTGTTTGGTTAATTTTTACTCTTTTGCAACTCTTTTTTGTGTCTCTCACAGCTGTAATGTATGCACATAATTGTGCAAACAAGGCATGAAGAAATCTCCTACTTGAGGCACTGGTTTATCAGCTTGTCTGGTCTGTGATTGAGTTTGCTAATGGATTCTCAAGAGGTCTGGCAACTATCACACAGGCTTGACTGGAATTTGCACAAGTAGCATTAATGAAGTGTTGCACACAACCTTGTTCTCTCAGTATTGGAGTAACTTGTCTGCACATGGCTTCTGACTAGTGGGGAAAGTACCATAATTCACCGTTTCAGCTCTTTACCAACATGTCATCTTCTTCATGTTTCCTGAGGAGGTGATCGACAAATTAAAAGCATGTTAACCACGGGTGCTTATTGAAAGCCTCCTCAGCATTTCTAGTCAATCCACTGGAGGACTGTTACCTTGTTAAACCATATTGACAAACACAGCATAGATGGTTGCTTATATTCAGGTGACCCTGAATCCTCCCTTAGTTATGCTGCAATAGACGTAGGCTGCCGGGGATTCCCATGATGCATTGAGTTTTTCCTTTCCAGTCACCTTTCTCACTCACTATGTGTTAATAGACCTCTCTGCATCGAATCATATCTGTTATTAATCTCTGTCTCTCTTCCACAGCATGCCTTTCATGTTTACCTTCTTTCACCCCAACCGGTCGCAGCAGATGGCCCCGCCCCTCCCTGAGCCTGGTTCTGCCGGAGGTTTCTTCCTGTTAAAAGGGAGTTTTTCCTTCCCACTGTCGCCAAAGTGCTTGCTCATAGGGGGTCATATGATTGTTGGGTTTTTCTCTGTATTTATTATTGTGCTATCTACTGTACAATATAAAGCGCCTTGAGGCGACTTTTGTTGTGATTTGGCGCTATATAAATAAAATTGAATTGAATTGAATTATATGAGGACTTTAAACTAAGTGGGTACATGAAAATTAAAAAAGGATAGAAACATGAATCCTTTAGTGTGCTGGGTACTGCATTTGTATTTTTGAAAGAGTCATTTTATACTCTATACTATATATTCATAAAATGTTGATCACATTTAGCTTGTACAGCCTGAGAGTCTACATACTTAGCATATATGAGATATATGTATGAGACTATACTAAAACTTGGACATAAAATTACATCAATACTTTTCTATGAAATATTGCTAAAAGCATCAATCTCATGATGACATTTGAGGGAAAGCCAAGATGTTTCAGAAGGTTTGAATAAGAGTCTAAAGGGTCATAAATCTCTTTGCATTTTACAGAAAACCAAAACTCTCATAGGCTACAACCTTGCTTTAATAAAACTGAGTATTCTAACATGTTAGTCCAGAGGGATTGACTCACTTTTAGAGCTTAAGGTACTTTAACATTGGCTTTTTTTCAGTCCATGAGGTTCGTACACTCTGCAATGGTTTTCAGTCATGAACCATTTTAACCTGGGTCTTGACTAATTTGGAAAGGAAACTGTAAGGCAAGGCAAGGCAAGGCAAGGTAAGGCAAGTTTATTTATATAGCACAATTCAACAACAAGGTGATTCAAAGTGCTTTACAGAGACATTAAAAACAAAAACAAATAAAAAGCATGATTTAAATTAGATTAAAACAAGCAAACAAACAAACAAAACAGTATATAAAATCAAATATCAAAAAAGTAGATAAAATCAGAACAGAAGATAAAATCAGTAGTTAAAAAGTAGGTTTTGAAATTTAAACTTAAGTGTGGATTTGGTGCTTTATTCAAATGCAGCTGAGAATAGGTGAGTCTTCAACCTGGATTTAAATAAACTGAGTGTTTCAGCTGATCTGAGGCTTTCTGGGAGTTTGTTCCAGATATATGGAGCATAAAAGCTGAATGCAGCTTCTCCGTGTCTGGTTCTGACTCTGGGGACTGATAACAGACCGGATCCAGATGACCTGAGGGATCTGGAAGATTCATACTGGGTCAGGAGGTCACTGATGTATTTCAGTCCTAAACCATTCAGAGCTTTATAGACCAGCATCAGAACTTTAAAGTCTATCCTCTGACAGACAGGCAGCCAGTGTAAAGACCTCAGAGCTGGACTGATGTGGTCCACTTTTTTGGTCTTAGTGAGGACTCTAGCAGCAGAGTTCTGAATGAGCTGTAGCTGTCTGACTGATTTTTTAGGTAGACCTGTAAAGATGCTGTTACAGTAATCAAGCCTACTAAAGATGAATGCATGGACTAGTTTTTCCAGGTCCTGTTGAGACATCAGATCTGTGCCAGTGGGAGCATGTAAATGTTGAACAGAAGGGGTCCCAAGATGGAACCTTCGGGAACTCCACATGTGATACTTGTCTGCTCAGATGTGAAGTTACCTATTGATACAAAGTATTTCCTGTTTTCTAAGTATGTTTTGAACCAGTTTAGTACAGTTCCTGAAAGACCTGCCCAGTTCTCCAGTCGTTTGAGTAATATGTTGTGGTCAACTGTATCAAATGCTGCACTGAGATCCAGTAAAACTAAGACTGACATTGTTCCACTGTCTGTGTTCAGACATATGTCATTAAACACTTTGGTCAGAGCAGTTTCAGTGCTGTGGTTCTGTCTAAAACCTGACTGGAAGGCATCATAGCAGTTATTCTGTTTTAAGAAGAACCCCAAACATATTCTGGGGAGCTTTTTGATTTTTCTCCTTTTTCTGTCCAGGAAGTGCATAAAGCTCTTAAAGCCTTAGATCACAGGAAACCCCCAGGGCCAGACTTAATAGAGCCCTATTTTCTGAAAATAGCAGCTGATTACATTGCACAACCTCTTACGATCCTTTTTAATCTTTCAATCCAAAATAAAGTAATTCCACTTGTTTGGAAGTCTGGTTTTGTTACGCCAATATTAAAAGGAGGCGACCCGGCCATTTTGACTAACTACAGGCCAATATCAAACTTGTGTGTTTTGGCAAAAGTCCTTGAGTCTCTCGTCAGTGAGCAATTAAAAGAGTTCTTGTACTCTAATGAAGTTCTTTCAAAACTACAATCTGGGTTTAGAAAGCAGCATAGTGCTGTCACGGCTGCCACAAAAGTGATAAATGACATACTTGTTGCTCTTGATAAAAAACAGCACTGTGCTTCTCTTTTTATTGACCTGTCAAAAGCCTTCGACACTGTGGATCACGCCATTTTAAAACATAGGCTTCTTTCTTTAGGGCTGTCTAGACATGTTGTCTCCTGGTTTACTAATTATTTGAGTGACAGGACTCAATGCATTAAATGTGAAAATCTGTGCTCAGAACTTCTGAATATTCACACTGGGGTGCCACAGGGCTCAATTTTAGGACCTCTGCTGTTCATCATGTATATAAATGATTTGGGACAAAATGTGTCCAATGCTAGTATGCATTTCTATGCTGATGACACAGTTATTTATTCCTTTGGCTCAAACCTTGAAAAAGCAATAGAATCTTTGCAGAAAGCTTTTGACGTGGTTCAGCACACACTTCTGGAGCTGAAATTGGTTCTCAATGCTGAAAAGACAAAGCTAATGTTGTTTTCAAACATGAAGAGATTTCCTCAAACTGCCCCTGTGGTGTCCACTCTTGAGGGAAACCTCATAGAAGTGGTGCATACGTATAAATATCTTGGCTTTTTAATTGATGATTCTCTGACCTTTAAACCTCACATAGACAATCTTGTGAAAAAACTCAAATTAAAATTGGGATTTTTCTTTCGAAACAAATTTTGCTTTTCCTTTGAGACAAAAAAGCATCTTGTAAATGCTACATTTTTATCTATTTTAGATTATGGTGATCTGCTGTACATGAATGCTTCCGCCCAATGTCTTCATAAGATTGACTCAGTATATCATGCCTCTCTATGGTTTATTACAAACTGTAGGGCTTTGACCCATTGTTGTGATCTGTACGCTCGAGTGGGATGGCCTTCGTTGTCCTCCAGGAGGTTTGCTCACTGGTGCATCTTTATTTATAAGGCCCTGCTTGGACAAATGCCCACCTACATTTGCGATCTGCTCACACGGAAAAGTACTGTTTCTTACAGCCTGCGTTCAAGCGATCTTTTGTTGCTCAATGTTCCATTTGCCAGAACTGAACTGGGAAAGAGGGCTTTTACTTATGCTGCCCCTTTCACATGGAACACGATGCAAAAAGATTGGAAGATAGCAGATCTTATTTCATTAAATGCTTTTAAGTCTAGATTGAGAGAGCCAGAGAAAATCGTTTTTTAAAATGTAATTGTTATTTTATAATAATATGTATGTAACTTTGTAATTTCAACGTGTTGTCGCCTCTTGGCCAGGACTCCCTTGAAAAAGAGGTTCTTAATCTCAATGGGACTTTTCCTGGTTAAATAAAGGTATAATAAAAAAAAAAAAAAAGAAGTAATTGAGCTGTTGAGAAACTGCTTTTTCAATAATCTTACTTAAAAATGGGAGATTTGAGATCGGCCTGTAGTCATTCATTTGTGTCTTGTCAAGATTGTCCTTTTTCAGTATAGGTTTAATTACAGCAGTTTTTAGTGATTCTGGAAACACACCTGATATTAAAGAAAAGTTGACGATCTGTAACAGGTGTGACTCCAAAGTCTTTGTGACCTTTTTGAAAAAACTTGTTGGCAGGACATCTAAACAGCAAGAGGAGGAGTTCAGTTGACCTAAGATGTCCTCCAGGTCTTTGCTGTTAATAGGGTGAAACTGTTTGATGGTGTTTAAACAGTTTTTCGGTGGACACAGTACATTTCCTGGATCTGCTGTTGATGTATTAATTGCTTGTCTAATCTTTTGGATTTTTTCTTTGAAGAATTTGGCAAAGTCATTGCCGGCCATGGTCGAATGAAGTTCAGCTGCCACTGACACAGGAGGGTTTGTTAGCCTGTCAACTGTAGAAAATAAGACCCGAGCGTTATGACTGTTTTTGGTGATGATGTCAGAGAAGTAGGACCTCCTTGCACTCCTCAGTTGTAAGTTATAATTGTGAAGTTTCTCTTTATAGATGTCATAATGAACCTGGAGGTTTGTTTTTCTCCATCTGCGCTCAGCTTTCCTACACTCTCTTTTTTCATTTTTCACCAGTGTGGAGTTTCTCCATGGAGACTTTTTCCTTCCAGAGATAACCTTCACCTTAATGGGAGCAATAGTGTCCATTACATTTAACATTTTAGCATTGAAGCTATTGACGAGCTCATTGACTGAACCTCTGGACAGGTCAGGTGTTAATGGGAAGACCTGGTTAAAGATCTCACTACTGTGTTCAGTTATACACCGTTTTGTGATCACTGCTGTTGATATATTTGTGTGGGCTGAGATTTTACTTTCAAAGAAAACAGTAATGATCAGACAGGCCCACATCAGACACAGTAACGTTTGAAATGCTCAGGCCCTTGGAGATCAGTAGGTCAAGAGTGTGTCCTCTATTATGTGTGGCCTCTGTTACATGCTGAGTCAGCCCAAAGTTGCCCAGAGTGTTACTCAGGTCTTTAGTCCCTTTGTCCTGAGGGTTGTCCACATGGATGTTAAAATCCCCAACAATAATTACACAGTCGAAATCAACACAGATCACAGACAGCAGTTCACTGAGGTCATTAAAAAAGTCTGTGCAGTATTTGGGAGATTTCAGCTCGCTGTGTTCTGCCTGTGATACGTCCTCCCCCTTCCAGGAGACATGATTTATGTCTTGGTTTTGCACCAAGACAGTCCAAGGGGGGATTATCGCTTGAGGATTTATAATAATGCACAGAGTCTACTTTCTTGGTCATGTTATCTGTGCTCCTTAGCTGTGTATTAGCTTGCTCATCGCCATTGTTTTGAATCAAAGGCAAGGTTGTTTCATTTCCATGAAGTCCATTTACCTCCACGTTTACTTCTAAGCGATGAATTTTTGTCTCCAGTACTGCAATCTTCTGCAGGAGGCTGTGGTAGTCATCTGTGGAGAGGGAAGGCATCTTGTTGCTAGTTGGCCTAGCGGTTAGCACCTTTCCAGGCTATCGAGGCTGTTCGGTGCCCAGATGCTGTAATCAGGCTTCAGCTGTGTCTAGGCCACAGACACACGGAGCGCTGAGGATAAGGTAACTATAAAAATGTTGCTGTTTCTGTTAAGAGCACTTTAGTCCTAATGATCTATAAGTGTCCAGAAGCTCTCGCAGGTGAGCTCATACAGAAAAAAGGGAAAAAATCAGCATAAAAAGCAATAAAAATCAATAAAAGAAGCAAAGCATTTAAAGAGCAAAGAGAGGAAGTGTCCACACTCACAAAAGGGGGGTGTAAAATATATGTTTATATGTTTAATATAAACATATATTTAAAATATATGTTTAAATATATTTTACACCAGAGGCAACTTCATGACTCAGTCCTCCCCAGTTACCTGGGGTTGGTAACATGGGCACTGTTTCAAGGATTTGTGTTGAGTGCTACGTTTGATACTTGAGGTCTTTTATCTGTTGCAAAAAGAATCACTTAAAGTATCCAACTGACATGCTATAGCATTTTTGGAGCCACTGTGATAAAAAAAATATGTCTGATCTTGGATAAAACACCTTATCTATAAGAACATATATGTATATATGTACCTACTCAGTAAAAAAATATAATCAGCACAAATAAAATTCATCTGGGCATTGACGCTATATCATGCTTAAGTAAGGACAAACATATAGACTGTTTTGAAAAAAAAAGCAGCCGAATGATTCGAGAAGGTCAGGACTATCAGCAGATGAAACAAAAGTACACTCAAGATATTCAAACTCAGACAAATAAGCGCAAGCTCAGTGTTTGAAAGATCAGAAAACCCAAAAGAAAGTCCGAAAAGATGCACTTCATTATAAAAATAAGCCTGTCAGTGGATGTCTAGTTATCGAAAAGGACATCATCAAAGAGCTGATGTTACATCCAGTAATTGGTCCAGTATTTGAGGCACTGTGGATTCCCAAGATTTTATCCTCTGCTGAAAAGGTTTCTTTGAGATAGAGAACGACTCTGTCCTGTCTGCTGACTAGATCATCAACTCAGTAAATATCACATAGGTAAAACCATTCAACAGTAGATGTAGGATTTTTATGCTGAGGAGTGCTTTGAGTGCCTTCTGTCTTTCAACTAAATCCATGTCTTATTTTATGACTCACTTAGTCGTATACTATCATTCTGGAAAAAAAGCAGCACCACATATTCTCTATAATATAGTTGAGTGCCACATAAAGAAACCATTTTCCAGGGCTGTCTCACAGCACTCACTTCTGGTTGGAAACAAGCAAAATTTCAAGGCAGCCCATGCTTGTGGTGGTTTGCTACATCTGAAGGAGGTATTGCAGTGTTTAAGTGGCCTTTTAAAAGGTTACTAAATGCACATCCCTCCTCACCATTTTGTGTGAAAGAACCTACAGTTGACTGAGGGGGCAGGATTATTTTGGCTGTCAAGATATTTAAGTAGGTCTCAATGAAAGGTTAAAGTCAGCAGGTCAAGACACACAAGCTGATGGATGTCGCCTGCCTGCCTGCAAAGGAAGGCGCTTTACGAGCTACCAAAGACACATGGGCAGACATAGTGAGTCTGGAGGTCACAGTTGTAAATCTTACCTTTTTAGGAGCAAGGACCAGCATACACGGAGCAAAAACCAGGACAAGCTGGAAGGTCAGCTTTTCTTTGGCATGAAGAAAGTAAACTACATGGAGTGTGATGAAAGCGGAATGAAAAAGGGATGGAAATCTACATGAAGTGGCTGTGGTCAGTCAACCAAGTGGTATACATCAGTTTGTCAACACCACTATCAGACTAGAAATTCCAAAACTGGAATTGCCAAAAATTCTTTAAACAATGAAAAGAAAAAATGAGATACGACATGGACTTAAGTATCTTTTGGTGTGGAAAACACAAATTCCATTGATATTTCTCTTCTTGTTTAAAGTCTAATCTTGCGATACGCCTTTCCAGGGTGTACCCTGCCTTAATCCTATGACAGCAGGCATAGGTTCAATCCCCGTGTGCCAGAGCTGAATAAGTGGAAGAAAATGGATGGATGAGTTGTTAGCATATAGCCCTGTTTCCAATGAACCCACCATGCACAGAAAAAGAAGTAACATGGCTTCTGTCATCTCAAGGTCTCGCCTGGTTTTGAGGTCCATTTGTTGACACAAGTTGCAATTTTGATTGACTATTCATGGTTTTATACACCTGAAGGTCTTTTTCACTTCAGTCTTTATTCTTAAAAACTAATTCTGTCATTATAGTATTATAACAGGTGCATGGAAAACTCTCAGTGGTTACTTTTTCCTGTCATTTTATGACACAAATGAGGCATTCGGAGGGAATAAGCGTTAACTCACTTGGACTGACATGTAACACCTCAAATCTTCAATTACTTGTGAGTGAAAAATTCAACAAAGTTTATTCTTTTGACCGGCAGCAGCAAATCATGCTGCTCTCAAACGGAGAGTTTTATTTATCAAGCCAGGAAATGAGCGATAATCAAAACTGAATGAATTCTGATTTTTGAAGTGGCTGCACTGAATGACAAAAAGTGGAGAAATCTGGTTGTTAGTTTTGAACTATTTTAAAGTCACCACACTTTATAGCCTTTCCATTCTCTTTTGTTGTTTTTTTCTAAGTACCTGCCACTTAAAAAGGTGTGAACACTTACCCAGAAGCTTTTCACAGGCTGCGAGTGTGTTCACAAATATCCCCTGTGAGCTGCTGACGGTATACACACCATTGAAATTCATTAATGAACCTGCTGCACCATTTGAAGTTGATTGTCATGTATAGTCCCAGTGTGTAAATACTATACAACAGACTATATTGTATTGTTATACATAATGAATTGCCACTGAAATATTTAATTATAAGATTTAAAAGCTTATATTTAATGTTAACTAACTCCCAATCTCAAATACATCACTAGAAAACATAGACAACAACAAAACTTCACACAAATGTTATATTAAAGAAATCTGTTAATGTTTGTTGTTACAGTACAAAGAGATGTATTATCTTTGTAGGTTTTTCTGGTAGTATGTGATTATCCTGTCTCTGGTCATTTACATTATTCGCAGAGACAGTTTTTCAACAGCTGAAATCTTTTTAGTTTCTACTCATCTTTATGTTCATTTCCATAAGCAAAAACACTCCTTATCACTCGCTGCATTATCTGTGTAGGTAACCACTATGTTAAAATTGGCTTTCAATTCCCTATGGATAAAGAGTATGAAAAAACAGTGGCAACAAAATGTTAAAATAATAATAATCCAATCACCTGGCTTCTTCAAGCCAATCAGCCTTCACTTTGCGTGGTTTAAATCTGTGCTCTCCATCATTCTCCCTTTCAGATTCGCATTCGTGCAACCCATCTCCTCCCTATTGCTACCCTGGCACCTCAGTCAGAGCTCCATCCAAGTCTCTAACTTCATCTTCAGTGTCTAGACTCCGCTGGTTCCTGTCCTAAATCCTATCACAGCTGGGATTCCGTTCTGCCATGATTGGTCATTGGAGTATAATCGCTAAACACATTAATTTTTCAATGTCAAAACATCCTGTTCAGTACTTTCAATTGCTCTTTTATTATTGAACTATTTAAGTTGGGATACATACAGTTCAACAAATTAAAAAAGTGTTGAAAAAAGTACTGGTGAAGCATCTTGAAGGAAGAAATGTGGTTGGAAATAAATCCACATCCCATTACTGCATTTAGAGACAACTTAAACATTTGGTGAAATTAAATCATATAAGATCAGCAGCATAACTTGTCTCTACGTGTAATAGTAAAAGTAAGAATGTTTCCACACACATCTACTCACATGCAAAGAGAACTCAAGGGATTGTAAGGTAAGTCATGTTTTATCTATTGCATACCTACTGCCTATTGTATAAGCCTATGGGGGCAGTGTTATGAGTTTTGGTTTCTTCAGTTTGTTAGGCAAGTTCTGTACCCCAAAAAAGTCAGCTGATTAGTTGAGTATATAGAATGTTTACATTTTTCCATCTGTGTCTTTTTTTGTTCTTTGATTGTACAAGTGTGTTCCAATATGATGGTGCTTGGACCGATCTGGATAATGCTGCAGCCAGTATGTCTCGTCATCAGAGGTAAAGACTGTCCAATGAGCTATTAGAGTTTGTTTTTAACCTCTGAAATGTGTTACGACTGGGATTGTAATCATATGCAAATTTGAGTGTGCAGGTGCTCCTCCGTGGTTGGTGCATCCAGGGTGGATGGCTCGCACCGATTGGCTGAGGACCGGGAGGCAGCGGATAAGAAGAGACCGCCAGGGACTGCCATTCATTCATCCTCCGCCCAACCCAGCCGGCAGACTGTTCACTATGTCACTATGTTGATTTGATGTTAGAGCATGTAGGGGTGGACCGCCTTTTTTGTTTGATTAGTTTTCTCCTGTTTTTGCTAGGTAGGGAGGAAAGTACTTGTCATTTGGTTTGGTTCTTTTGACTAGGTAAGTTGTACTTATTCCTGAGTTAGGCTACCTTTTGTTTGTTGTTTTGGCCTTGGGTTCACCCTGAAGTTATAATTTGCTCCCTTCCTTTGTTTAAATGCACTTATTGTAAATAAATCACTGTCACAAAGTATTAAGTGTGTGACGTGCTGCTTGGGGTTGGACGGGGATGGATCACCCTTTATGTTGTGGTCTGGCCGCGCCTAGACGGGCCATAACATAATTGGGGGCTCGTTCCGTGTCTTTTCTCGCTTTTTGGTAGGTTGGGTTGGCGTGTCCTATTCTGGTTGGCAGTTTTATTTTTTGTGTGGGGGGGGTGTGAGAATGGATTTTTCACTTGAGGATTTTGTGGTGGCACCTTCATGGGAAAAACTTGACAAATGTAAGAAGGTGGACCTGCTCATTGTGGCTAACTCTTATGATGTGGGAGTGTCTTACAGTGCTCGCAAAGCAGAGTTGAAGGAAACCCTGGCTGAAAAGCTAGTGGAGAAAGGTGTGCTTCTACAACGGGGCGATGCTGGAAACAAGCCAGTGAAGGAGGCAGATGGCACTGCATCTGAAACGGATGCTAACGCAGCTGATGCGTCTGCTGCTGGCACGGAGGCTGATCGGGTTTCTGAATCTAGTGAAGGTACGTCCACTGAGGATCTGCGCCTCACGCTCCGCATAAGAGAGGTGGAGACCCGCAACAGGCAGCTGGAAGTGCAGGCTATGCATCTCCGTATCAGGGCTCTTGAGCTTGAAAAGGGCTCAGCTAGTGTTTCCCCAACGTCATCAAGCACAAGTGCTTCCTCTTCTGCCAGTTTTGACATAAGTAAGCACATCAAGTTGGTTCCCCCGTTTCGCGAGTCTGAGGTAGACTCCTATTTCAGTGCATTCGAGCGCATAGCCGCTGCTTTGAAGTGGCCGAAAGAGTTTTGGTTCTCTGATGTGGTTAGTCCCCTAACTGATCTTGTTAGCCCTTTAAAGCCTTTTATTTGGTCTCCAGCATGTCAGGTGGCATTCGAGTCTGCCAAAGCATTGTTGTGCAGTGCACCAGTGCTAGCTGCACCGCAATTTGAGCGCCCTTTTAAACTAGAAGTAGATGCCAGCTCGTGTGGTGCAGGCGCTGTTCTGTTACAGGAAGATGGTCATGGCGTAGATCATCCCGTCTGCTACTTTTCGAAAAAGTTTAACAGACACCAGGCCCATTATAGTACCATTGAAAAGGAGGCTCTTGCCTTGCTACTTGCTTTACAGCATTTTGAGGTCTATGTTGGGTCAAGTGTTTTGCCTGTGCAGGTGTTTACTGACCACAACCCACTAGTGTTTCTTTCCCAAATGCGCAATTCCAACCAAAGGCTTATGCGCTGGTCCTTGGTACTGCAAGATTTTAACTTGGAGATCAGTTACAAGAAAGGAAAAGAGAATGTGTTGGCTGATACTCTGTCTAGGGCACTTTCTCCTTGAATTAAACATTTTGGTGGTAATGTTAATTCTTGGGAAAGGGGGTGTTACGACTGGGATCGTAATCATATGCAAATTTGAGTGTCCAGGTGCTCCTCTGTGGTTGGTGCATCCAGGGTGGATGGCTCGCACCGATTGGCTGAGGACCGGGAGGCAGCGGATAAGAAGAGACCGCCAGGGACTGCCATTCATTCATCCTCCGCCCAACCCAGCCGGCAGACCGTTCACTATGTCACTATGTTGATTTGATGTTAGAGCATGTAGGGGTGGACCACCTTTTTTGTTTGATTAGTTTTCTCCTGTTTTTGCTAGGTAGGGAGGAAAGTACTTGTCATTTGGTTTGGTTCTTTTGACTAGGTAAGTTGTACTTATTCCTGAGTTAGGCTACCTTTTGTTTGTTGTTTTGGCCTTGGGTTCACCCTGAAGTTATAATTTGCTCCCTTCCTTTGTTTAAATGCACTTATTGTAAATAAATCACTGTCACAAAGTATTAAGTGTGTGACGTGCTGCTTGGGGTTGGACGGGGATGGATCACCCTTTATGTTGTGGTCTGGCCGCGCCAGACGGGCCATAACAAATGTAATCACTTGAAAAAGGCAAAATAATCACAGAGATATGAGATATGAACAGATATGTTTTTGTGTTTTAAGTAAGTGGCAGGTTCTCTTTATTTTCCTGAAAAGTTTTTACATTCCTTCCCTATATTTTAACACACTTTCCACTTACATTTAACAGGTTTGTTGCTTTAGCTTTTATTATTGAGTTATTGTTTCTCATCACTGCGTGCCTTCAAACATCAAACCAATTTAATCCTAAATAAAGGGAATAACAACATAAAAAGCAATCACATTAGTGTACCATCAATCACAGTTATTGCACACAATGAGCTGAAAAAGGTAAAAAGACACAATAATCTATACATAATTTATAGCTCTATACTCAGGGGTAATAGCTGGCGCTCACATCTGAAACACTCTTTCTGGTGCAGATGTTAATAAGTTGTTGTTTTGGTACTTAAGCATCTAGCTAGCATTACAGAGTCTGCAAACGAGGAGTAACATTTTTTTAAGTATGATAACTCTGTGTTATTCAAAAGTTGCATGAAAATCCTAGGCAGTCAAGTGTGGGCTACTCTGGTTAATTTGCAGTGCTGTGTTGAAGTTCACATTAACGAACTATGTTGGACTGTTGCAGTAAAGCTGTGGTGTTCGTGGTCAGTGTAACAGGAAAACAGGTATCAATTTAAGTTTAAGATGATGATTCACTCACTGAATTCCACCTTTAATCTAGCATTGTACTGTCTAGGGGCTGGAAATCCACCACGATAGATCATCTAACATCTGCTTATCTCGTTTAATTCAATAAGCTAAATTCATGAAAAGCAGCAGCACAGATCAGGTGATCACAGCCTTTAGTTATGATACTTCTTCGCTCTCTGTACCATTACAACTGATGCTATGGTTCCCCCACCTGTGGAATCCCATTATAACCCCTGATTATACTTTTTTTTTTTTTTTTTGCTTTGGCATGAAGGCAAAGTCACCTACAACGTAGGCAACAGCTGTACTTGAAATGTGAAAAGGCTGTACATTTTCACTTTCATTTGAGGAAAGAAGTTGAATCAGTGCTTTAACTTTTAGCAGAGTATTTTTAGCAAAGTATCTGTACTTCTACTTAAGTGACAAATGTGCGTAATTTTGGCGTGTCTGCATACATCACAGACAAGCTGTTTTCAATGTTTAACTTGTCTGTCTGTGTTGATACTAGGAAGCCAGATATACCTCCCAGCTAGATAATTTAGATGTTTGATTATGTCACTCTCAAACATTAAGGAAGATGCAAAAAAGAGGGGGAAGAAGGGGGATTGCAAATCACATGTGATTTAGTGGAAAAGAGTCATTTCTCCCACTGCCCTCCTTAAATCTCACTTTGACCGCCATACAATTGAAAGCATGGATTTGAAAAATTTATTTGAAACCATCAGGGAAAACATCCTGTATAAAACACTATAGAACGTATTCACTGTACAGTGCTTAACCCATTTATTAGATCACTACCCAATGTAAAGTTTGTGCACAACAACTATAATGCACAACTTCTTTACTTCTTTAATTTTAATGCAAAGTATTGTTATGTATGCCCCCTTAAAAAAAAAAAAAAAAAAAAAAAAAAAAATAACATTATTAGTTTTGATTAGGATGCTAAATTACAGAGTTTTTGACAGATATCTAAAATATTTTTGTTTTCTTGTTTTTATGACAAGTGGTCTGATTAATTTGCTCAACACTGTATGTTGTTAAAACCTTCATCATGTCTTATATTGCGCTTACCTTCAAATGTATTTTTTTCTTTTTTTCTTTCTTTTACATCCTGTACAAACCCCACCACAAATCCTTCTGTATCTTTGACTGTTTCTTATTTTATATTAACCATTAAGCATTAAAGCTAAAGTTTGGAAAGGTTAGTAGAGTTAAACACTACTGTGAAATTAAGTGTGGACATTTTGTAATCTGATTTGGTTGACAGCACTAGAAATAGCACTGCCCAACTGCTGTCATTAAATTTCCATCCAAATGTTATTCTGAGTCCAGCACACACACACACCCACACACACACACACACACACACACACACACACACACACACACACACACACACACACACACACACACACACACACACACACACACACACAAACAAAAGAAAGTAAGCAAAGTTATGACAAAATTACAAAGATGTCTCCCATGTGTAATAACCCCACATGTTCTGACTTGACAGAAAATTTTGTTGTATTAAAGATCCTGTTTGGAAGATAAGCTTTCAGGAACTTAAATGGGCTTGGACAGATTGGCTGGTATTCGCCAAACAGAATTAACATTAAAAAAGGAAAGCTGATAAGAAAATTTAAAAAGAAAAAAAAGATTTTCTTTTTTCTTTTTCCCTGAATGCATAATAGATCAGTGAGCACAGCTTGCTTCAACCTTGTTTCAATAAAATCGACAACAGTTCAATAACGCAAAGGGTCATCATCAAGAAATCCTCTTAAAATATTTTTTTTTT
This sequence comes from Oreochromis aureus, assembly GCF_013358895.1. NCBI lineage: Eukaryota > Metazoa > Chordata > Actinopteri > Cichliformes > Cichlidae > Oreochromis > Oreochromis aureus. The sequence continues at coordinate 8,331,253 of NC_052963.1, read as the reverse complement.
TTTGTTGTGTCATTGGATGTAACAGACTGAAATGACAAATGACCAGTAGACTGTCCTTACCATTTTATTTTATTTCATTTTTTGCATTTAGAACAATGTCCCAGCAAATGTCCTACAAAATATTACAGTGTAAGTAGCGGCAAATAAAGTTGTAGGTTTTTTTGTTCAACATGATTTCATGGGGAAAAATGAGTGTGGAAATTGGCAGAACAAACCTTTTATACATCCTGTTTTACAGACATTGTACTGTTGGACTTGTGACAAGTATACAGCGTAAGGCTTTACTTTTCCCGCTCCCTTTTCCATGTTGGTAATATCTGACTGAATTGAATGTTCTGCCTTGCCAGTTCACACTCAAACACTACCAAATATGATTTGCATTCTCATTTCACAGATGAAACTACAGCTCATGAAGAGAAGAGACACAGATGGTAGAGGTTTTGAAGGTTCCTCTAGATTGGAGAGTCGTCACGGTGGCTTTACTTCCCATACTGTAAGTCCTCATCATTACCCAGCCAGCCAGGGTTATTTGTATCCATTGCTTGCATACACAGAAATCCCACCAGTTAAGATTAACCCAGTATTAAAAAAAAAGAAAAAAAAGAAACAGGTACAAAGGTAAACCCACCCAGGAAATTGCACAAATTATACTTTGGAGATTTACTTAGCATGGAAAGAAAGCGTTTGAATAACAGAATGACTTCCTCAGTCAAGAGAAAAGAAATGTGTTTCTCATTTGTGTTGCCAGCTGTTGAGGTTGTCATGATTGTGTCTAAATCCACAGCAGTGTGGGTTTGAATTATAAGTGCTGACAACAAAGAGGGTTAAATCATAGCACCCTCAAATACTGAGGTAATAAAAGCAGACTCTTTCAGCAATGTCGGACAGAAACTTTTCCACTTGAACAAAAGCTTAAGCTTTCTTCCTTCAGAAGCCAAAGCGTTTATTAAGCCATCAGACATGTTTGAGTAAGTAGTTTTAGAAAGAAAATGAAGACAGAAAGGTCAAACACACTGAACTGCTCATAGTCAATACCTGTGTTCACATCTTGTGCAATCCATATTAAATGTAATACACAATACTAAGAGAGTCTGAGGATGCCTACTGACTTAGACTACAGCAATCCTATGTGTTCATTTCAAGGCATACAAATAAACCTAAACAGGACAGCCTAATTCATGCAGCTAATTTCACAGGGCAACTAGGCCAGTACTAGGTTCTGAATGCAGACGTGAACACAAATTGACAGTTTAAAACACTGTCGGGGCAAACAGGAAAAGGTCCATAGGTTTGAGTTGGAAGAGCAAGGTGCAGCGGACCAGCGTCACGTGACTGAACAGGTGAATTGTGGAACCTGGAAAAAGGCCGAGAACACATAGAGACAGCATAGTTAGTATACAGGACAACTAGATGCTGCAACCGAAACATCAGGAATCAATTTACCACTGCAGATGAGAAAACAATCCGGCGGGGAGTGGAGGCTCGAGCTTGTTCTTAAATGCTGCTCCCTGATTGTTGGCTTTTCAGGAACAGACAAGCTTGGTAAGTGGCGAGAACCCAACTCTGCCTAGAGGGAGGAGTCCAACCCGATGTGGACACAGAAAAACATCCCAGCCATGATCCCTATGAGCCAATACAATGACATATTTACAGTAACTGTTATGTACAGCTGGTATTCTTCTATGTATTTCGTGCTATGTCATTTTTTGCTCAGTCATGACACAACGTATAAATCAACTTGGAATACCACAATAGACTGGATGCAAAAAGGCAGATGTAGCTTTTGGGTCTAAAAAGTAATGCTATTAATTATTTTGGAAGTGCCTTAAACCTGCATTGTTTCTCATGGCCCACAGGGAAATATTTCTTTGGTTGCTAAACAACATCTGGTTGTATAAAACTCTATCAAAAAAACAGTTTTGCTTATGCATTGACATCAGTAAATACTCTCTCGATGGGTGTCTGGTCTCACTTGCACGTTTGAGACCACCAAGGCAGGAAGAAGTGCCTGAGCAAGCTGAGAAAGGGGCCTTGCATTGACACATACTTTTTAAGAAGTAAGTCAAATCAGTCAATTGAAGCCCAGAGGCAGGAGAATACCCACTGTCCTCAGGGTATCAGCACCCCGATCGAAGTTCATTGTCATACAGACCCTCCCATAGTCTCCAGGTTGGAACTCAGTCAAATCCAGCCAGTAGCAGTTCCCAGTCTAGAGGAGCTTAGCCAGCCATACCCAATATTAGATTCTAGCTCAGGGCCCAGCCGTTTAATATCAGCCCCTAGCTTGGAGTTTAGCCACCAACAGCTAGCAACACATTAGTGTATAGATGTAAGCCAGCCACAATCAACACCATGTTCCAGCCCAGAGCCCATCCAGAAACAGCCGACAGCATCTTCCAACACTGAGTCTAGACAACCACTACCAGCAAGGGAAAGGAAGATGGGAGGTAGGAAAGATCAGATTCTGTGGCCCAGATCCAGTGAGAAAAGAGAGTGGCAAACCATTGACTTGGAACTGGCTCTTATACTAGGTCAACAAAAGATTCCAGTTGAAAGGAAGTTGGAGAACCTGGGAACCATCATCTACAGCTATGGGGCCAAGTGGTTTGGGGTAAAGAACAAGACTCAGAGACAGCAGAAAGGCCCTTTAAACCAGTTGAAGTCCAGGAGACAGCGGGAAATTGACAGATTAGTGAAAGAGAGAAGACAGCTGAGGAAACAGTGAAGGAGGGCCTATGAGACAGAAAGGGAGGGACTTACTGCAGTGCAGGAGGAAATAAAGCAACAATGTACTAAGCTACGAAGAGCAGAACACCTCAGATGACAACATAAGAAGAAAGAACGGACAAGGACCCATTTCTACAACAACCCATACAACTTTGTTAAGGGCCTTTTTTGGGAAGAGAAGAGCAGGTGCCTCAAAATGCCCATAATACCTGGAAGATCATCTGAGGAAAACTTACTCTGAGGATCGGAGGCATGAGCCAGTTACCATTCCGAGTGATACGCCACCTATCCAGGCACCTGAAGACCAAATGGACATAAGACCACCTACATGGAGTGAAGTGGAGAAGGTAGTGAAACAGGCAAGAGCAGCATCGGCCCCAGGACCTAATGGCATTTCATATAGGCTCTATAAAAACACCCCACGAGTCATCAAATACCTGTGGAAGCTGATGAAGGTAGTGTGGCAGAAAGGAGTGATTCCAAAGGCTTGGTGAAGAGCAGGAGGTATTCTGATCCCTAAGGAGAAGAACTCCTCATCCATCAGCCAGTTTCGCCAGATCAGCCTGCTGAACCTAGAGGGAAAGATCTTCTTCAGTGTCTTGGCCCAAAACTATCTACTTTCCTGCAAAGAAACAACTATATTGACACATCAGTGCAGAAGGCCGGCATCCGAGGCTTCTCGGGATTTCTGGAGCATGCCAGCGTCATCTGACACCAGATTCGAACTGCTAAGAAAGAACAAAGAGACCTTCATGTGGTCTTTTTAGACCTTGCCAACGCCTTTGGGTCAGTTCCGCACGAGATCTTATGGATGGCCTTCAACTATTTCAGCGTACCAAACCACATCACTGGTCTGGTCAAGACCTACTTTCGGGTTTTACAGTTTTGTGTGACAGCTGAGAACACCACTACAGCCTGGCAGCACCTGGGAATTGGAGTTATGGCAGGCTGCAAGATTTCCCCTCTGGCATTTATCATGGCAATGGGGTCGTGCGGGCATCTCGGTGGGTAGTGGGAGGTGAGAGACTCAAGAGTGGCCTTCGTCTTCCTCCCATTAGAGCCTACATGGATGACATGACCATCATTACAACAACAAAACCATGTACTAGGCGATTGCTACAGAAGCTCCAGGAAAACATTGAATGGACAAGAATGGAGTTTAAACCAAGTAAATCTCGCAGCATCTCCATTATAAAAGGAAAACTGACAGCCAAACAATTCTATATCAGTGGAGAACCAATTCCAACAGTCTTAGAGAAGCCCATAAAGAGCCTGGGACAGTGGTATAATGCAGACCTCAATGATGCGTGGCAACTAGAACAACTAAGATAGAACTTGACTAATGACCTCAAGCGGATTAACAACACAGCACTCCAGGGACTCTGAAGCTCTGGTGCTTCCAGTTTGGGTTATTACCCAGACTACTGTGGCGGTTGACAATGTACGAGGTCTCACTCAATCATGCCATTCGACTAGAGAGGCTAGTGAGCTCCTATGTTAAGAAGTGGCTCGGACTTCCCAAATGCCTCAGCAGTGTTGGACTCTATAGCGACGGGATACTGTCATTGCCTATCGCTAGCCTGGTAGAGGAGTTTAAATGTAAAAAAGTGAGGCTTGAGATGTCACTCACGGACTCCCGGGACCCCATATTGAGAGGCACTGCTCCCACCCTAGCAACGGGGAGGAAGTGGACCCCGGTTACATCTGTGCTACAGGCCAAATCTGCTCTTCGGCATTGTGACGTGGTGGGTCATGTCCAACAGGGCAGAGGAGGATTTGGTCTTGGAGCAGTAACACATCGGTGGCAACAGGCATCTGTAACTGAACGTCGAACAATAGTGATGGTGGAGGTGCCTCGACAGGAGGAAACAGCCAGACATGCTAGAGTGGTCACTGGATGAATTGGGAAAGTGTTGAAACGAGGAAACTCTCATGGAGTGAAATCTGGGGATGGAGTTTAATAGACTAAGTTTCATCATCCGAGCGACATATGATGTGCTATCTTCCCCAATAAATCTGCAGCTGTGGTTTGGAAAGGACCCATCCTGCCCCCATCCTGTACAGTCCCAGCCACACTCAAGCACATTTTGGTTGGTTGTAGGACTAGCCTTACTCAGGGCAGATACACATGGAGACACAACCAGGTCCTCAGGTGTCTAGCTGAGACCAAGAGGAGCGTCAGTTTTCATCAGCATTTGTCTGGGAGGGAGACAAGCCGAGGACAAGCCCCTCAACCCCGGACCTGGGCCTGCTGAAGGTTGCCAGGGATTGGCAGATGCAAGTGGACTTGGATCAGAGGGTAATTTTTCCATAGAGATCGTAGCAACTACTCTACGACCAGACCTCGTCCTTTGGACTAACTCCCAAAAACTTGCGTACGTCACTGAGCTGACGGTACGGTGGGAGGAAGCAATTGAGGAGGCATTTGAGTGTAAGAAGCTGCGGTATGCCAACTTAGCAGCTGAGGCAGTAGACAGAGGCTGGAAGATCAAGGTGCGCCCGGTGGAAGTGGGGTGCAGGGGCTTTGTTGCCAGTACAACAGTACAGAGATTGGGATCAGAGGACAGGCGCAAAGGCAGGCTATAAGAGAATCAGCTAACACTGCTGAGAGGACCAGTCACTGGCTATGGCTAAAAAGGGCTGACATCACTTGGTCAGCTAAGGCAGCTATCTAACCGCGAGACACACGCCCAGTATTAATCAACCCGTGGTGGACCTGCCTCAACAGGGGGCGTCAAAGGGTAAAACATAACATTCGAAATTTCTCTGGTTGACTGATACAGCTGTCTCAGGGCCTCCTGGGGACTGTGCAGTTAACTTCATGGTAGTGAAACCAAAAGGAGGAATGAAAGAAAAGAAAAGAAAAATGTTCCGCTCTTCTCCCCTCTGCTCTTCTTCCCTTTTCTGGGAGGCAGTGGGGAGGTAGAGCGTACAGCCCGATCCGGCGGGGAGGTTTTGGGAAGCCAGATCGGGCGTCCCCCCAGCCGACTCTCCTCTCTGCTCTCTCCTATCTTGTCCCTTTTGTCTTACTTCTCTCTATCACCTTTTCTATCCCGTTGAAGAAGTGAGGCTCCATAAATGTTAAAGAGAGTATTATTTCTTAGTTGCAGTGAATAGATCGAAGAAAATAAACTGTAGAAAACTAAACAGAAGAAAGAAGAAGAGAAATAACAATTTGAAATAAACCAGTGACACACTCCGGGGCCTGATCAACCCTGGCAGGGCCTCCTTGGATGAGGGTGTCTAGTGATAATGGCCAAAACACTCGATGAATCCAAGGTCCACTAGTGACTATGTGTCCCAAACTGGTAAAGTTTCTGGGCTGCCTTTCCTCATAACAGCCATCCCTCAAAATTTTCTCCATTTAAAGCAATGCATTATCAGGAATAGAGATTGAAAATGTGACGTCATTCAGGGGTAAAACCGCAAAGGATTCTGGGAACTCGTGGCAAGAGGTACTAGCGCACGCAGGCTTTCAATTGAAATCAGTTACACAGCGATAAAAAGAAACACAAAAAATGGCAAGAAGCTGTTGTATTATTTACTGCAATAGCCGGTCGCATGACAGCCACGGGAAGCCGACGGGTAAAGAGATCAGTTGTTATCGGATTACATCGTTGAAGAGAAATTGTTCGAGCCATGTTTCGGAAGTAACAAAGAGGCAACGGATGGCCTGGATTGCAGCCATTCAAAGACCAAATATAATGTCCCAGAACACTCCAGCTCACATGTTAGTCTGCTCCAAGCATTCCCACAAAGGTAAGTGTTTTGTAGTAGTTAATACGTCATTTTTCATAACATAATTGGTGATATAGGTTATAAGCAAGTCTGGCGCTGAACAGAAATTGTCGCGCTATGCTCCTTTGTTTATTGTGCATAAATAGTGAATTGTCATGACAGAATATTGCGTTTCGCTTCTGTTATTACCATGGTACATTGACAAAAACATATACTTTTATTCACAGGATAAAACAGGTTTTTTTGTATCACTAATTGCCCAGTACGATTACAGCATACAATATTATTGTCACTGCTACATTTCTGTAATGCGTACCAGAAATTATTTCCACTACTAATTAATTACCGTTGAGCTTAAAGGTCCTATTAATAAACGGTTAACGATTGTGTATTTATGAAGACGATTTGTGAGACTGGTAAACTTACCTGTGTTCGTACGATGGTCTTTCGTTCTACACGGTGCATTTCAAGGTCCTGTACCCATCTGTCGGTAAACTGTACCTGGGCTTGTTGCAGTGACCTGAAGTTACTAAAGTTCACGAGTGTATGCACTCACTCCAAGAACCGTATAATTATAAATATGAGCGTGGTAAAAGCTGGCCAGCACGCTAACGTCTTTTGTCCACTCTGTGTGCTCGTATGGGTCTAACCCTTTCACTCCTTTGATTTTTTCCTCGTGTCTTTTCTTTGACTTTTCATCAAGTTTGTCTTTGTACGGACCGGCATTGTTCTCCTTCGCTTTGTACATACCTTTTTTGGGGGACAAAGAAAAAGCAAGAAGGTATTGAAACCAGAGAATGAACGTTTTGTGGTGCTGCAAATGCTTGCGTTTGATGCATTGCTTTGATTGTTTTGCCACGAGTACCGGGCATGCAATGCGCGAAAGTCACGTGGTCTGTCAATCTCTATTGTAACATCTAGTCCTTTTACTGAATCAAGCCTTCAAAACAAAAAGAAAAAAAAAGCAAAAAAAAAAGCCTTCATCTTTTAAATTTTGACCATTATGGATTTACCGCGTATGAGCATGCAGTATCCCTCAGATTATCAGATTATCTCAAGTGGATCAAGACAACTGGACTTCTCATTTCCTCTAAAGATGTTTCACCTCTCATCCGTTATGGGTCTGTATAACATAGGTCTATGCTGAATGCAATTTTGAGAGCCTTTCTCATGCAGTTCAACCAGCATTCACACCTTGATCCATGTAACTTTAATAACTCATGTAATGGTAGGGTCCAGTATGTCACAAAGGATTCACACCTTGGCCGAAATGATGGTAATAAGCAGTACCTTGGTTTATGTGACCCTTAATTACTCAGATGACTTCAGCACTTCGGCTACCATGACCTACATGACTGAGAACCTACACAACCAGTCAGATTTGTCCTTGCTCAACCAATCCAGTTTCAAAACACCAATGTAACACTAAACATGCTCTGTTTGAAACTTTACAAAGGGACTTTGCTGTGGGTGGTAACGTAGATATTTTATTTATAGTATATTATACTGGCTGTAATAGAATCCTAAACATTTTGTTTTGCACATTTTGCCTCCATCTATTCCATTTGAGTTTGTGTTTTGGTGTTGTGCTTGTAAGTACACCACCTTAGGGCTTCGTAGGTAGGTTGAAGCACCAGTCACACTGTGAAATAACCATCTGAGATTTCTGACATTGCCAAAATATTGCCCAGCCTACCTTTGGTTGTAAAAACCATTAACGTGACTAACTTTAAACTTCTTTTAACTTATGTAGGAGCCACTATATTTTGGAGCCACCACCAAAGATTTTTCACATCAGTCATGTTTCAGTAGGAGTGCGCAGAATAGCACAGTGGATACTGAAAAAAGGGGAAGACAGCGAGAGTTTATACTAACAATTCTTCTTCTTATTATTATTATTATCATTATTATTATTATTATTATTAACAAACATAACTGAGAAGTAATATCTGAGACTTGATATTGCATTTATTATATACTCAGTCAAAAAAAATACACAGCGAGACTGTTGGAACAAAATATTGAATAACATTTAAAAAAAAAAAAGCTTTATGATCTGAGAGCTGGACACCAAGTTTAGTCAGTACATTTGCTCTTGGCCAGTAACTGGAAATAAAAATTGCTTTGTTTGAAAATCTTTGAAGTGGTCCATAAATAAAGAGGATGAAGCTGAATTTTAATTCAACATGTGCATCTCAATAGATGTTTAGCTTTTTCAAGGTGTAACCTGGCACTCAAGAGGAGAGTCTGTTAATTGTAATCCTGGCCCTATTGAATTTATATGAAGTAAAGCGTGAAGTGTAGGAAACTTTTGAATAGAGAACCTGGTTAATAAGTGTTAAACATAATAATATATTAGACGAAAGAACAGCTTCTTGAATGGAAAAATGTTCTGATTTAGACTTCCTTTTGTTATTTGAATATGTTTAATACTTACACTTTAGTGTTCTGTTACATAAAAATATACCATAGTAAAAGCGAGAATTAATCTTTATTAATCTTTATTTATATATTTATTAATCTTTGGAACTAATACGCAGGATGTCCCATACTGAGCAAATGTTACTGGGGTAAAACTCTAGTATCTAGTAGTTTAAAATCTGGTCATGCAAAACAAGACATTAAGAAGTTCCCATGAATTCATCTATTTCCTGCCACTTATCTGGGTTCTGGTTGAAGGCGCAGCAGCCTACGAAGATCTTCTTCTCCCCAGACACCACCTCTAATGCATCCAGGGGGACACCAAGACAAGCTAGTTAAGTGAAATAACCTCTCCAGAGTGTCCTGGCTCTACCTTTTCCTGTTTTAAAACAAATTAGTGACTTAATTACCCTTCACTATTGAACATTTTTGAAGCAACAATTAAGAGCTGAAATGCTGCTGAAAATATTATCTTCCATACTTTGAATCTTGTTGTGATGTCATTGAGTTGTGAATAATTTATGCCCTGTGAAAAAAAATGAATGTTTATGTAACTAGTTGAATTGCCCTTTTTATGTACATTTTTAAATATAATTGGAAAAATAAATGATAAAAATTATTTTGTTTTCAGTATTTTATCTATTTTTTTAATGACTGTAGGGATGAGAGAGTGGACAAAGGCAATGGACAGAGGACTGAGAGAACGAGAGGGAGAAAAAGAAGCAATGTGCAAAAAAAGAAGGCAAAGAACAGCATGTGTTGTATCTCCCCAGCTGAGACGTGGTGAGAGCTACATGGAAAACCACTGCACAGCTCCCTAAGAATGCTGGCTTTACCCACTGGGGAAGCGGAGTAATTACAGAGAGCTTTTGTCCCTGTTTGCCTACAGTAATAGGCCTAAAAGCCTGGCAGCTTAGGCGTTGGATAATGAAGACTCACTGAGTGTGGTAGGAGTTAGCTTTTGTTGTTTACATTGAATGCCAGTGGTTCTGAATGCACCTTCTTATAGGTTGTCCCACCTATTGTTGACATATTACTTTTAGTTCAATATAAGTTGGCCTTGTGCCTTTGGATTGCAGGCGTGATTATCAAGTATGAAGGGTCAGGAGCGTCCAGTTAGGTACATCAGTTAGGCACACCTGCAAGTTATAAAGTACTCAATACTTGTTGTGTATAGCAAGTCTTGATTTGCATGCAAACAATAAAGTCTGAGAATCTCTATATTTTTCTTCTTTTGTCCTTGGATGAGAAGTATATGAAGCTTCAGATTTCTGAAGGGTGATATTTTACTTTTGCTTACTTCTGCAGTAGAAATAATGTTTTCAAGTTCATTTGTAGATCTACAAGTCTGTAGATTTGTTAGATCTCACTTGTGCAGTCTACAATACAGATAACAATATATACATTATATGTTCAAGTATCTGTTTAGATAGGTGTTGTTATTTCACTCTGCTTCTACATGTTTTGGTTTATCTGCTTACTATTATTTAGGCTGGATTTGCATAAGCTTTCCTTACCATTGTGAGAATTGGCATTAGCATTTCATGCTGCCTCTTCACAAATACCCAACAATGTCACAGTTCTGGGTCATTTTGACCCAGCTTTCTGTTTCTCATGTTTTGGTGTTTTTCTAGATTATGATTATGTTCCGATTAATCAGTGATACTGTTTTGATTATGATTATTATTTAGTACGTTTTGGTCATTGTCTAGTCTGTCTCTCTCTGTCTAGTCCGTGTCTTAGTAAAGTATGTTTTGTTTCCTGTTTTTCTTCGAAGGATCATGGTCTTGTGTGATGTCAGTGTGTTCAGTTTTACTGCTCCCCTGTCTCGTTAGTCCAGTTTCTCCCAGCTGTGTCTCCCTCCTGTTGCCCATTCCCTGATTACTTCCCTGTGTATATAGCCCTGTGTTTTCCTGTGCTCTCTGTCGCGTCGTACCCTCCACTAGCTGTGTGTTTTGCCTCCGTGTTTCCAGTGTTTAGTCTCCAGCTCCTGTTTAGTATTCCAGTTCCTGTGTTTTAGTCCTCCAGGGTTTTTGTTTGTCTTTTGGTGAGTTTAGTTATGTAAGAGGTTTTTCCCAGCAATAAAGCTGCGCTTTAAGTTGTACTTCTGTGTCTGAGTCCTGCATTTTGGATCCACCCCTCCTGCTTGCCTGCCTGCCACACAGCCGACCATGACGGAACGACATGACCATCAAATGGATCCAGCGGACTCACTTTTTCAATATCTCGCGCAGCTGTGGGATTACTGCTGGGGCGTCACCCACGCTGAGGACACTCCCAAGAGACTCATTCAGGTAGTCTTTTTCGACAACTTTTTGTCTTCCACCCTCTGCACAGTCAGTTTTTTGGACATTAATAGAATAGAATAGAATTCAACTTTATTGTCATTGCACATGTCACAGGTACAGGGCAACGAAATGCAGTTTGCATCCATCCAGAAGGGCTTTAGCCATGATATAGATATATTACAATATATATTAGCAATGATATAGATATGTAAGTATATTACAGAAATGGATCTATTATGGTATGTTATAATGTACACGGTATGAAGTATGTTATGAATATTCTATAACTATAAGTATGTACAGGCTGTAGTGAGTACAAGCTATGTACAGGCTATGAACAGGATATAAATATGAAAAAAAAAACTATACAGAAATATGAGAGATACAGTTATACAGAAATGTGAACTATGCAAGTTATAAACAGTTGTAGGATTAAAAATTATCGTATGTACAGAATGATTATTTACACAGAGCTATACAGTAGTGCAGTTAAGATAAGTGAGATATGTGGATAATTTCTACAGAGGCTATATAAAGTGCTAGTGGTTGTGAGTGGTGGTTCAGTCCATGTTATTGTGTTTGAGGGTACAGTTGTCCATTGTGTGTGTGTGTAGGTGGTTGTGGGTGTGTGTATGTTCAGTCCATGAGTTTAATGTGGGTCAGATGTCAGGAGGCAGAGTTCAGGAGTCTGACAGCTGTGGGAAAGAAGCTGTTCCGGTACCTGGTGGTCTTAGTCCGGAGGCTCCTGTAGCGCCTCCCAGAGGGCAGGAGGGTGAAGAGTCTATGTGATGGGTGACTGGGGTCTCTGATGATTTTCCCAGCCCTTTTCAGACACCGCTTCCTGTAGATGTCCTTTATGGCAGGAAGTGGTGCTCCGGCGATGCGCTGGGCAGTTTTCATGACCCTCTGCAACGCCTTCCGGTCCGAGGCAGAGCAGTTCCCGTACCAGACTGTTATACAGTTGGTCAGGATACTCTCGATGGTGCAGCGATAGAAGTTCACCAGGATGTCTGAGGACAGGTGGTTCTTCCTCAGTCCTCAAGAAGAAGAGGCGCTGGTGAGCCTTCTTGACCAGCTTGAAGCAGTTGGTCGTCCAGATGAGATCCTCGGAGATGTGGACTCCCAGGAATTAAAAGCCTAAAACAAATAATAACAGCTCTGAGAGCCAGGTTTTGCTTTGAACTGTTTGGCATGGGCGGTCCGGGCAAGGAAGATTCAGCTGCCCTCCTGGAAGCCCTCGCCGCTTGGTAGTCTCAGCGTCAGCATATTTTCCCGTCAATGTTAATAACCCAATTGTTCGATCCTCCCTTAAAGAGACTGCATCCTCGCTATCCTCACCCCACCACACCTCCACTTTCTCTTGTGGCTTTAGTGAACCTGTCGGCCCAGTCAGACTACACAGGGACAGAGGCTGAGTTAGAGTCAGTTGCCACCTCTGGACCCCTGGAGAAAGTAGAGCCTGCTAGGTTTCTGCCGTCAGTTCAGCCCTTTTCTTCTCCACCAGCTATACTTCCACCTCTACCTGTAGCTCAGCTCCCAGTGTCTCCAGTAGCTCAGCTCCCTTTGGCACCGCTACCCGTAGCTCAGCTCCCTTTGGCACCGCTACCCGTAGCTCAGTCACCAGTGTCATCAGCTCACTCGCTCTCAGCTCTGTTAGCTGCCCAGCAGCCACCTTCAGCTCTGTTTCCAGTGTCCCCCATTGCCGGTAGCCCAGTTAGCCGCCTGGCCGCTAATGCAGTCATCTACTCCATCACCTACTCCACTCTCACCACAACCGTTTCAACGGCCGCCAGTTCAGACTTCAGTTCAGTCCCCTAGCCTGCTATACACTCACCCACCTGGTCAGCCAGTGGTCTCAATGACCTCTGGCCCTGCATCTACCTACGCTGGGGGTTCTGGAGAGCCTGCCCAGCCCTCTGCCTCCGCTGGAGGGTCCGAGGGGCCCGTTCAGCCCTCTGCCTCCGCTGGAGGGTCCGAGGGGCCCGTTCAGCCCTCTGCCTCCGTCTCGTGTCTCCGCTGGTGGGTCCGAGGGGCCCGTTCAGCCCTCTGCCTCCGTCTCGTGTCTCCGCTGATGGGTCTGAGGGCTCCGTCCAGCCTGCAGCGCCACCCTCGCCTGGTCCAGCCTCCGAGTCTTCATCCTCGCCTGGTCCAGCCTCCGAGTCTTCATCCTCGCCTGGTCCAGCCTCCGAGTCTTCATCCTCATCCTCGCCTGCAGCAGCCTCGCCTGGTCCTGCGGCTTCCACGCCGCCGCCCAAGCCACGTTCTGCACCTCAGAATCGGCGGCCACTTTCCGGGCCACCAGCTGGACGTCTTCGCCATCGAGGTCGGCCCCCAGAACCGCTTCCACGTCGCCGCCACCTTCCGTGCGGTCGGCCTCCGGGCCTCCTTCACCTACGCCGCCGCTGCCCTCTGCACAGCCAACCCCCTGAACTTTTTATGGACTCATGATAGATCTAGTTTAGTTGTCAGTTTTCCTGGACTTTTGCTCCTTGTCTTTTGGTTGTCAGTGTGTTCAGTTTTACTGCTCCCCTGTCTCGTTAGTCCAGTTTCTCCCAGCTGTGTCTCCCTCCTGTTGCCCATTCCCTTATTACTTCCCTGTGTATGTAGCCCTGTGTTTTCCTGTGCTCTGTCGCGTCGTACCCTCCACTAGCTGTGTGTTTTGCCTCCGTGTTTCCAGTGTTTAGTCTCCAACTCCTGTTTAGTATTCCAGTTCCTGTGTTTTAGTCCTCCAGGGTTTTTGTTTGTCTTTTGGTGAGTTTAGTTAAGTAAGAGGTTTTTCCCAGCAATAAAGCTGCGCTTTAAGTTGTACTTCCGTGTCTGAGTCCTGCATTTTGGATCCACCCCTCCTGCTTGCCTGCCTGCCACACAGCCGACCATGACAAACAAACGTGATTCAAACACTGACAATATTTACCTGCTCAGAACTCCTCAAAGTATGGAGTCCTGGTGTAGCTCAGTGGCATGAGCGGGTGGCCACATGGTTTGAGTTCAACCTGCGGCCATATATGTATATATTCCCAATAGAGATGACAAAAAATTAACAAACTGTAAATGGACAGATGATGGTTGATTTACAAACAATTTCACTACTAATACTAAGTGGCTGACAATAGATGGTCATTGAATGTTTACTCTAAATTTACAGACTTCTGTTACTGAGGGCTCCCTTTATAATGAGATGCATGTAAGCAGCTTTAGTGAATGGCAGGGTAATCATTCCAATCAGCTGTCATAATGGGTGATCAAATATGAGCAACTGACCGTAACAATTTTTTAACTGTGAAGCTCATCAACATTTGACTGTTAGAAAACATGATCCTGACAGCAGTACATGTTCCTCGAAACGTGTTTGCGTTTTCACTCTCATTTCATATAAGCATAATAATTTGTATCAGACTAGGCTCATTAACAGCTGAAATAAACCAACTCCCGACTGGTAAGCCATGGTAACACATAATAAGATGATATGGGATTCCTATTCCTAAAAGCTAAGGACATTCTATGTTTTGATACTAGACCTTAAAATCTTGAAGAAACTGTGCAAATATGTACTTTTTACTACTTGGAAACATATAAATACTTCTATATAAATACATAGTTACCTTGTCCAATGCAAAACCCCAGAGGAAATGTATCTATTGTAAAACATATTAACTTACTGTCCATTTCTGAGGGGGTAGAATTGCATAGTGTCAGACTTGCTAAATTTTGTGCATTTACAAAACTACAAACTAATATATCATGCTTTATATTTTGCTTTCAGACCAACATTTGTACAAAGACCAGATAAAAAGAAACTGTTTTGCTATCTCAAGTATACAGTAATGAATGGGGACCTCATCGACTGGTGATTGGCAAATATGCCCTTCTGCTGTTTTGTCATTAATATGAGTTGGAACAATCTTCCAAGAATATAACAGATCAAAAGCCTCAGCCCAAAACAAAATCAAAAAACCTGACTTACAAATCAATACCAGAATTTTTATAAAAGGCCATCCATCCAAAACACTTCCTGAAACAAAGGTAAGGGGGAAATGGGCAAAATATTAGCCTTGGATATTTCTTGTGAAAATGTGTCTCGGACAAGAAGATTTCTTATGTACTGATTCACTCTGTGCCCCCTGCACTGTTTATTGAGGAGGCCTGCTTTTAAGGCTGACCTTCCTCTCTAACGAGCATGCTCATCATTTGTTTTCTTAAGGTGAAAAAAGTTATCGCAGGGCATTCGGAGGGAAAATAATGTGTGTTTACTCGTGGGCGTTCACGAGTAAAAGCTGAGGTATAAACACATGTCGCACAGCTCCAAGCTGAGTGGTACACAAGAACATTGTCCTTCAGACTATTGCAAATCTCTAAGAATATGTGACTTAAAGAGAATGAATGGACAGGAATTTAAAGAGGTTCTTATTATTAATAATAGCAAATGGGCACTGTGATGTCTGCTCTGAAACTTGTTTCATAAAGAGTGGTTTATGTCCTTGCCCATCACCTGAATGATCTTATGCTCTTAGGTTCGTTGACACATAGTTGTGGAGTTCAAATGGTGAGAACAAAGAGTCAGGGCCAATGGGAGAAGTGGGTGATTTCAGTGTTTTTAAATTTTTTTTAGCTGAAGACTCATCATTTCTTATAACAGGTCCTTTCACCAAGGAAACCCATGCTACCAGTTAGTCATGAAACACTGTTGTACAGGACTGAAATTAAAACAAAAAATGACACACATGCCTTCATTCTAGTTCCTTTTTCTTGCACTTGATGAAAAACACTATTCATTCCAGATAACTTGTATTCATAACCGGTCAATCAAAGATACCAAAATTAATGTTTTCTTTTTGTTTGTTTGATTTTGATAAAAGAGGTTGCTAGTTACTCAGCATTTCCTGCATTTATGTTTTGTCTATTCCGTCTGTTTTTTGAAACAGAAAATACCCTTTGCTGCCATTCAAATAATTCCAAATATTATGTGCATAGAAATGCCACATTACACTGAAATGGAAGGCAGAGGAAGACCACGGGAAACATGGAGGCGGCAAATGAAGGCTTTTCAGGGTTTCATGAAATTTAATACATTAAGTTTGGGTTTCAAAGAAACTACACAACGACAATAGAAAACTATGTTTAAAGATGCCTGCTTTTGGTTTTCAGTCAATTACATACTGCTATGATGGAATTAAGTTAAAAATAATGAAGTGAGCATAACAACAGATAAGCCCTGTTAATCAGAAACCAAGCTTCAGACTGTTCTAAACACTCAATTACTCTTTTTTTGGTTTTAATCTTAAATCTGCATGATGTCAGTGAGAGCTGCTGTCCCTCCCACTTGTTGGCCTTAAAAGACAGTGAAGGGAGCTAAAGCAGCTTGTTTCACAGAGGATGAACTAAGAGCCTAACCAACTCCAAATGTAAGCTAAACAGTGATTACTTAGAGGTGGGAACTATACAAAGTGACTCTAGAACAGTGCAAGTATAGAAAAAAAGCAGCGCTAATACTCTAATAGTTTCCTTCACCTCAGATGTTTTCATTGCTTTGACTTGCTATAACCACAAAGATTCAGCACTTTCTCCACTTGCACACAAAAAATAGCTCCTTAATCCAGGCACCAGCTACATTCCTTGAGAATAAAAGAAGAAAATATATTTTCGGCAAAGCAAATTGGCAGTATGCTTTCTGTGTTGAACTTTTTGTAGGCTGGCTCTGATAACTTCTGATAAATTGCCTAAAGTGATGTAAGTGAAATTGAAAAAATCAGAAGGTTTGGAGAAGAAGTGAACTTACCAGACCTCTGTGGCCTCATTTCTGATTGAGGCTAGTAGCTTGATACTCCCAGAGAATTTCTAAATGGGGTAGAACTTGGTCTCTCTGAACTTCCTGTTTCACAAGGTAATGTTCACAGGGTAAAAAAAAAAGAAAAAAAAGAAAGAAAGATAGTAGAAGTTACCTCCAACCATCACACCTAACTACTTCTTACAAACACATGCAAATTTCTGTTCAGATTTAACAATGCCCCTGATGCTAGGAAATTGGCCACATTATCAAAAAGGCACAGGATGTATGAACCAGAAAAAGAAAGATGATTCCTATAACAGAGGACCAGAATCTAATCTTAAGAATATAACAACCAGAATATAATTTGTGAGTATTTTCAATGTTTTTGGCTTGTTAAGGGAGCAATGCAGGAGTAGCATCTTTAAATGGGTCTCCTTCATCTCTTCACACACCTCTCTGATCATTTATGTAATCACGCTCTTTCAAAGTTTATTATTAGCAACACTTAGGTCTCTCACATGCATTATTTAAAATAATTTTGTATTGCTCCTGATTGATTTTGACCCTGCTAAAAAGCAGTCTGCCTCATATTGCAGAGGAGAGGGTACCATTACTTTCTCCTCCAATTTGTATTCACTTCAAACTAAAATCCAATGCTGACTGTGTGCAAGCAGCATTGGCAAGAGATCTCTGCAGTCGCTGCCAATCCTCCTTTATCCCAAAGCCTGAAGCAGCATTTAGTCATCACCAAGAGTACCTTGTTGTTAGCACTTAGTCTAAGCACATTTACCTGCTTATCTTATTTCCCAGGTGTCAGCTGGAAAGCATGTTGGTAATTGAGGGGAGTAACCTGCCAGTTGAGGTGTCCCTCATTCATTTAGGTAATTGCATTGTTCTCATTGGATGGGGGAGTCCCTATGTAGAAGAGGACATGACAGGACTGCAATCAGAGCTGAGTTCAGAGCATGTACCTCTGATAAAGGAGAAGCGTGATTACAAATTAAACAACTTGTCATATTAAGGGTTTATTTAGAATGAACAGTCAATGAGCATGTCAGTTCCTACTTAACTTTTGTCCAGAAATGTTCATTCATATATTTTTTTAACCTCATAATCAATCAAAATTTGTAACCAGGAAACAGAATGATTAAGCTTACTGTAATGTAATTCTCTCATCTCAGACAAACACTTGATTTAAAGCAGAATAACATGAGAGAGGGTGATAATTGACTTTTGGACTTTCTTCACAGGACTTACAGTATGTTGGTAAAATCCATCCATTCATCCATCAGTGCTTACACTGCTTCAGTTCATGGGGGCATCAGTCTAACCAGAGAGACCCAGACTTGCCTCACCCCAGCAACCTCAAGCAGCTGACTTGGGATAAAGGGGGATTGGTTGGTAACGTAATGTGAATTAATCAGATTGCAAATAAGCAAGCTGTAATGCAGTAAAAAAAATAATGCAGTCTACTCCCAGGGTGTCAGATATTACTGTTTTGTCAGAAAACACACACACACGAGGTGTTCTTTGATGTCATTCCCGTGACTGCCAATGTTGCCATAAATTTCTTAAATACAACTTGCGGACCCATGTAAAGGATCCCTTGATGTTGCATGTATGGTTTGTGTTAGCTGAAGGAATTGCACGAAATCCAAAGAAAGAACCAAAGAGGACCATTCTTTTGATATACAAGTGTCACAAGCAGTGCATTGAGGCACTAGTGACAAAACTTACTGTGTGCGTATCTAATTAATGCCATTGACATCTGACAGAACAACAGTGTTTGATCCCCTCGTACAGAAAACGTGATATAAGACCGTCACATCTCATACAGCAGGCTTAGTTTGTGTGGTGACACAGCTATGGGAGAAAGAAGCCAACATAAGATCTAAAATCGGCAGTTAATAACAATAAATGTTTTCTGACAGCCAAAAAAAGAGGCTACAGGTTTTCCAATTACACAACAAAATATTTTATTTTTCTATCACCTCTTGGACTGTGCAACAAAGGATTTGTGATCAAGCTCTGTTATCAAAGCATAATTGATATATACCTCTTACAACTGTTAAAACTGCCAAAATGTCAGTTGTAAGCAATGTGTTTAAGATGGATGTTTGATGTTCAGATGCTCAGAATGACTTATTTTTCAGAGTTCAAGTGGTAGAAGAAGGTAGAAGATAATTTAATATTTATAAATTCTAGTTTCTTCTAAGAGGAGGTGTAGATGCCATTTTAAGAATTTATAAGCAGGTAATTGAACTTTTGGGAAAAAAAACATAACAGGTACAAAGCATTATTAGAGCAGAATGTCTTTGTTAATCTCTGAAAAAGTTTAGAGCTGATCTTTAAGATTTCATTAGGTTTAATGACTTTAATGCCCGTCAGTTTTCTGGAAGGGTCATTGTTCAGGTGAAATCACTGCTTGGTTAAGGAAAGGGAGTTTAAAAATGACCTGTTATTCTTGATCACATGCTTGTAGGGAACATAGACTATCGCACCAAAAACTCTACTGACTTTACCAACAAGGCTTGCAAACCTATGGTGACTCCAGATGAAACCATGTGTCTTTTGATGAGGTCTTATTTTTCACTTGTATACCTACAACTGAGACAATGACGACTGTCAGAAAATGACTACAGCAAGAAAGCTCCTTACACAACACAACCTTTGTTACCACTGATCTGATTTACAAACTGTTAGACCTCTGCTTTACCACTACATATTTCAAATAGGGTTTCAAGAAACAAAAGCATAGATGTGCCACAGGATCTCCAGTATCACCCATTGTAGCCAACCTTTACTCTTGGCTCTTTCAAAGGGACGGTACCTAGTCACTGGTACAGATATGCTGATGACACCTGGGTAAAAATCACCTACAATGCA
Source organism: Oreochromis aureus (assembly GCF_013358895.1). Lineage (NCBI taxonomy): Eukaryota > Metazoa > Chordata > Actinopteri > Cichliformes > Cichlidae > Oreochromis > Oreochromis aureus. Next base: position 8,311,426 of record NC_052963.1, on the reverse strand, counting down.
GCCTTCAGATGACTTCCTAGGCACCTCAACACCCACTCACACCTTGCATCAGGTGATCTCAATAAGTCACATGACAGGGTGGGGTAAGCTCTCATGCTGGATTCACCTGAAACCTGTGGTGGAATCACCCATACATTTTGTTCACACCTTGGCTTATGTAATGACCCACATGATCAAAGTGGGTCAACTGACAACCACAACTGGGGTTTAAATACCTGGGACTCTTCACCTTTTGGTTTTACAACTAAAAAAAAAAATGTACCTTTTACTGCTTCTGGGTCCAGCCCCTCAGTTATTCCACACTACTCACTACTACTTGGACTCAAACACTACTCAAACACTTAGACATAACCTTCCTCACTTTGTTTTCAACAAACTACACTGGACCTTTTAATTTTAACAACAATGATTGCTTTTGTTCTTCTGGTAATTTCCCCATCTTCTGACCTGTGCTTCTTTCTGAGGAATAACTACCTTTTAACAATGTCTAAAAGTCTTTGCTTTTCGCCTTTATAAGCGCTCAACTCCCCTAAAATGACAGAATCATTTCTCTTGTCTTATGACTGCAAAAGAGGAAATATTGTACTGAGCAACATAGTTTGTAGACATACTAGATCAGGCTAGTTGGCGGGATAAGCAGGACATATGACTTTAACATAAGGGTATATGGTTGATCTGTCCAGTTCCAACTGGATCATATTAGTTAAACAGTTATTTTACTTCACACTCACTGAGAATATACCAAAATTGTTTGATCTTTGATTAAAAAGAAACAACATAAGGCTCTACTGATAAAATGCTAGTGCACTAACATTGTGTGTAAGTTAGATGTAATTACACCCTGTTAACTGAGGCATTGTCCTCCTGCTAATAAGTATGGTATATTTACAAGGCACTAACAAAGTTGTTGGGGTTGCATGGATGGGAAGCTGCACATCAAGGTACAGCGTAGCTGTCGGGTATATTTAATGCAGTATTGTAATCAACGTTAAGGAGAATAAAATGAGGATATTGCTGTGTTTGTTGGTACACACTGCTACTACCAAATTAGACTCACTATGAACTGCTGGTGACATAGAGAGCATTTGAGTACAATGAAGTCATTGCTATGTTCAAGAAACCAGGTTGAGATGATTTGAGCTTTGTGACATCCAGTGTTATCTTGCTGGTAGCAGGCATTAGAAGATGGTTACAATGGACATGGTCAGCAACAATACTAACCAAGGCTGAGGTGCTTAAACAAACACTTGATACAAGTTAGTATGGCTCCATATTTTCACAATTTTGATCCTGCTATCTGAATGTCACAGCAGAAATTGAGACCAATCAAGCCAGGGAACTTTTTAGTGAGCATGTATAAACTGTAGCCTCAATGTGTTTTTATCATCTGACAGGAGTGGCACCCACAGTGAGTGCCACTCCTGTCAGCTGCTGTTGTCCATCTGCTTCAATGTTGGACATGTTGTACCTTCGAAGACGCTTTTCTCTATAACTCGCCTCTGACCTCTGACATCAAAAAGGCATTTTTGCCCAGAGAACTGCTGCTCACTCGCTATTTTCTCTTATTCAGACCACAGAATTTGTCCTTCAGTCTGGAACATTTTGTTGATTTAAACTTCTGCTATGCTTCTCACTCAACTGAATAGTTTAAGAAGTGGGAAATCTTTCTGTTGTACCTCTGTTGGCTGCCCCCAAAAAGGACTAGCGGATTATTTCAGTAGAATAAAGCTGAGATTTTTCTACAGAACTGGAAGTGCATAAAGACAAACAAGAATCCTCAGCCACTGGAAAGAGAGTGGAACATGTGCACTGAAAAAATCAGTGTAGTGTAGAAAAGTTCAACTTTGCAGGTAAGACTTGATATAAAAAAAAGTTGTGGTAGTGCAGTAAAGTGTTTCTGTAATTTAGTTCCAGTACATATGGAAAGTGTGCCAAGAACTGTGCTCAGAAGCCTCTGTGAAGTCTCTGATTTGATTTGACCAGCAGAGAACTGTTCAAGCCGAGCAAAGATGAAAGAATCTGGCAGGCTTTTTGTGAGGCACATCTTTAATTTATTTTCTCTTTGGACTCCCAAAAAGCTGCCCTGTTTGTCACTGGTGTAGCATTTTACCTGTTGCTTTAAAAAACATGATGGAGCCTTTTGGGCCTCTCCAGACTGCACCGAGACCAAAGTCTTTCTCCTTTATCTAAATGTCAGCGCCTAGTCAGTTCATGTAAGGGCATTTAAATGGCAGACACTATGGGACTACAAATGACAGGCTTCAGAGGGGAGAAGTCAAGCAAGAGTCAGCGGGTCACCAAATGAAACAGCAAACGAGATGACAAAGATGCCCTCGCAACAAGAGAACAAGGGGAGAAAGGCAGGAGAGAAACGCAGGGAGAGGAGGGGTTGGAACAGAGTGGTGAAGTGCACAGAGAAAACATGATGCTTCCCTGCGTCACGGTGTGATGGACGGCACCCACCGACTAATAAATCAGACGCACTGAAAAGGCAGGATGCTGAGGAGAGTATTCGGAGCAACACTGCCCCATGCTCTGGGTTGCAGAGAGGAGAGACGTGTCAAGAATGTGGGAGCAGATGCTCGCACGCATAGAAAGAGAGACGAGCCTGGCCTAATTTGGCCCGCCTGATGAAAAATGGACAGGAAAGTGCTTACTTGGCTTGCCCTTCCCACCACTCCTCTGCTGCTCCTCCTCATTTCCTCCTCCTGCACACCCCCAACCCTTTGCCTCTTCTTTTTATACCCTCCATGCCCTTTCAGCCCCCGCTATCTCTACTTGATTCACACACTTTGATCTGTGTTGTCTTCCCATTACCCATTTTTCCCCCTTTAACAAATACAGAGAATCAAGCATTTTCCAGATCCTAAGTTGTTTCAACACATTAGATGTGTTCAATGACTACATAAGATTAGGCTAATTTGTTTTGTGTGAGTGAACATGAAATATGATTGAATGATGCAACTTTATACCATTCCATTTATTTAATGGTGGAAAGTAACTAATGGGGAGTTTATATGAATTATATGAGTATGAAAACCACAGCCATTTAGTTTGGTGGTTCATGTGAGTCCCTACTAGAAATTAAAAAGCCACAAATGTCTTAAATATGCAAATAAAAAAACACAAATTTCTTTGGGTTGGTCATAAATGCATTCATTCAAGTGACCTTAAGAATTTCCAGCACACAGTGACAATATTTTCACTCCTTCTGCATTTATAAATCAAATAATCCAACATGATTTTTACGGTTGTGATGCTTTTGGAATAGCTTTGACAGATCCATTCAGATCCATGTGCAGGAAAGCGGGATAGCTCTGAATCTCAGTTAACCTCTATGCCAGGAGTGTCAAACATAAGGCCCGGGGCCAGAATCGACTGACCAATCCGGCCAATCCAGTGGCTTTGGTGTAGTATTTTCCATTTTCCAAAGTAACTAACTAATTGATAAACAATTAAAACTGACAGAAAAATTCCTGTTCTATCTGCAATATAAATATCTGTTTGTTATTAATTGTTTGTTCTTTTTTAATCTTACTTATTTTATTCATTATGGTCGATTTTAAAAGAAAAAAAAAGTCAAGCAAAAACTTTTCTTTATTATTACAGAATGGCACGCCTATCACATTTTTTTTTATCATGTAGAAAAACTGACTTACTTTTGAAAATGTACTTATTTTTTTCTAATATGAAGATATCTGATGGATTCAATGTATGGTTAAACTGTACACTAACAGGGAGGTTCACTAGTCTGGTCCACTTAAGGTCAAAGAGGGTTGCGATGTGTTTATACAATAAGTTTGACATTCCTGCTTTAGGCCTCAGTCACACAGGGCTAGAGACTGATCAGTAACCCCTCACAACTTTTTGTTGCTGTGGAAAAAAAAAAAATTCGACCAGTTGGTGAGTGGTTGATGGAGATTGCTGGTTGTTGCTGGGTGAAATTGGTGCCACAGAGGGTACCGCACCAGAAACATCCTTATGATTGGATTGGTTGCCAGCAAATTGCCGCCATTTCCCATTTGCATGGAAGGTACACTTGCTAGCTAACCACTGAGTTGTAGTGAAACTGCCACACAAAGGATAAACAGAAAACATTCTACACTCTGTTCTTACTTTGCGTCACGCTCTTCAATGCTTAGTTAGTCAACGCTTGGAGACAAGTCGACATCTTCCATACAAACTACTGGTGACATCGGCAAACTAAAGCAATTGTAATGAGATTTTCAGTGTTGCAACAAATACCTTCTTGCAACCAACGACTGCCAGCAACACTTCATCAGGGGTCAGGGAAGGCTCACATTTCCCTAGCAGCCAGTAGGTATAAGTAGACTCATCTCTAGGCCTGCATGCCAGGGGCTTTAGCAATTATTTCACAGCAACCACTCACAAATACTAATTTTTCCTTAGCAACCAGTGGTTACCAGGTGGTCACAACCCACACAAGACATTAGCTGAGTGCTTTTGTTTCTTTTATATTTCTTCCAGCCTGGTCAGACAGGTGGTTGTCTGTTGGTTAACTTAAAAGTTTATTTTAAAGATGTCTTGCAAACAGTATAGTATAAATTATAATTTTGTTTTTGTTGTTTCTGAATGCTTGATAGCTAACTCAATGAGAATGTTGTATTTTGATTATTATGAATGAACAATTACTACTGAATAGGCACACATGATAATAAAGACAGGTGCTATAACCTGTGACTATGCTGTGATAAAAAAAAAAAAAAAACCTCCCCAGTGTGACAGAATCAATGCTTCTTCCTATTCTTATAATTGACAGGTGTAAAGATTGGTGGTGCAGACAGAGGTCATATGTTTCATTTATTAACAGGGGATGGAGTGAGTCTACATTTATTTATGGTCATCTATAGGAATGGAAGTAAAGTCAGGCGTGATTAAGATTTATTACCCTGGACCATGTGGATGCATGACTTTATAAATGTCACATGAAGACGATGATGCATATTTCTGTCTTTTTAGACACAAGATTTATGCATCTAACCCAGGAGTTCTCTCATTATTTTATATTTACAATCCTCATGCTATTGCACAACCTCTTCACCTCTTCTGTCTGGACAGGCTTCCTGTTGAAGTGTTAATCTAATTAGTGCTGCATCACTCTGATCCGTCTCTTTCTCTCTATGATCTCACATCACCCGGCCATCATTGCTGTCTGGTCCAACTGTTGGCTTGGTTATCCCAGCGGCACAGGCGCTGTTTTTCATGCTAGTCACAGCTACATGATCAGTTAAATCTCCGACTTCCTTCTTTGCTCAGCCCTCGCGTTTCCCTCTAGAAAATTCTTCTTTCTGATATCAGAAAATCAGACACGATCTTGCATTAATCTTTTTAATGCAGATTTTAATATACATGGAAAGCATGCTCTTACTCTTTTTTCAAGAGGGTGATGTTAAAGTGATGACAGGGTTCTTGAATTTAACTCCATATTTTCTCTGTTATTGTAATGCTGCTTAGTAACAGAGATCATCGTTCAGCCAAATAACATGTAAACACAGGATTGTTTAAATCAATTTGCATAAATCAACTGCTATTTATTGTACAGTTGAGCAAACATGTCACTAAGAAAAAAACAGAAAAAAATATGTTTTGATGCCAAGGCGCTGTCATTTTTTAGTTTACAAAAGCCAGCTGCTGATGGTGTTCAAAACACAGAGGTAAAATAGTTGTATCTTATATAATTCCCTTTCAGCTGCGATCCTTTGTATTTTTAATTAAGTGTTGTGTTTACCTGTTCGGCTGTGTGTATCTGACCAAGTTGCATTTGTCTGGAAAATGAAAAAGAAGAAAAACTAAAAAGACTCCAGCTTCAGAGGATCTTGGATAAAGGAAACAGTTTTCGTCTATCTTCTTGATGGATCTGTAAGGTTTTAATCAGGCACAGTGTTATATCAGCTAAATGCTAAAATGTGGTAAGCACACATTAGCACCACAAACTAAAAGATGACGTCATTCTTGCCATGATGTCACCCTTTAGTTTGCCAAGACCTCTTTTGAGAATTCATTTTTAGCAACACTGACATCGCCCACCTGTTTTTATACCTGATCATATTTAGATGAAAGAGTGGAAATTGAAATTATCTACTAATGCCAAGAAGTAAAGTAAGGGTGTAGTCTATCACACAGAACCAACATAGCACTCTGATTCCCAGAGTCACCCACGTATGGGTGACGCCTGACGCTCAGCTTTACCTGGCAAACCAGTTCCTTTTTTACTCATTGCCTCGTTGGATTTAAGAACCTACTGGAACCTTCATTCTCTGCCAGATCATTGTTGCTAGATCAAACAACCTTACCTGAGTTACACGCCGTCTACACCCTCACATGTTTGAATTCCATCCTGATAAAGATAAAATCTTTAAACTTGCTTTCACCTCTGGGGTCCTGCATTTGAGTCATTTTATTCTTGCATTAAAAAGGCTCCAGAAGGTACAACACTACAAACAGGGTCAAGCTGCTTGCTAATAATTGTCTTTTAGGCTAGCTGACAGCTACGGGGTATGAGGACCTGTTTTAGCATTATTCAAAATGGATACCTTTAAAACTGAGCAATAGTTTCAATGGGTATTATTAAAAATAAAGTAGTAAATAAAGTACTCCACTATCCTTTCAGAGGGTGGTAAAGATGTTTCCTGTTTTAAAAGTGGACATTTTGACATACAAGAAGAGCCTAAGATGTCAGAACTAGCAAGGAAAGCAGCACTTCTCTAGAGAAATCAGTTAAAATATATACAAGTGAAAGTAATCTCTCTTCATTCAGCATTGTGACACAAACCTTCTACCGTAGCCAGTGTGCATATATCTTTTAAACTGCCACATTGAGCTGCAGTTGGCTACTGTCTCTGGAAGCAGGCATAACTATGAGTGACCAACGTGTATGGGGATGTCTGAGTGTTGGTTTTTTGGTGTTTTTTTTAGCATGCATACATATGTTGTTGGCATAAGTTGGTAAAAGTTGGCATATAAAAGAGTATAAGACAGGTAGCAAGTGAAAATCAGTTTGGTGAAATCTAAGTGGAAAGTTAGAATATTGTCAAAAATATAATTCCAGGTCAATATAGATAGTTCATTTAAAGCCAAAAATATTATGAGGTGGGATTGGCCTGATTATTGATGATCATGTACCAAATTAGGAGGGAATCGAACTGTAGTTTTCCACTTCCTCTTGTGTTGTGTTGATCTTCTATTACTTATTTCTACAAAATTCCAATAGTTTACACATTGTCTTGAGGTATGAATTCCTAAAAACTCTGTATGCCAGACATGAACTGGAAAACACCATCTTCAAATGAGATTTTTTTTTTTTTAAATCGCTTACATTTCAATGCTTTTGGCATATTCTTAGAGTAGCTTCGTCTTCGTCTTTGTCGTGAAAAGTGATGTAAAATCTGTGTTACAAAATGAATCGCAAAGACTGAGCTCAAGAGAAAAGCTTTGCTCGGTTCTTGGCAGTAGCTCCAAGCTTTTCCTGACATATTGTTTCCAAAAAACACATATACATACCAAGCAAACCTGACACAGACACAGCAATATTCACTTGCATAACAGGACATAAAATAAGCAAACAAAATGAAAACATTCCATGTACATTTTCCATTGCTAGAAATACCCACAATACCTTCAACCATAAGGTCTGCACCACAAGTACTGCTCTGGGTTGAGTGTATTTATACTCTATATTTTTTTTCACCTACCATACCAGTCAACCATTGTGATGGTGTTGATTGCTTGACTTTCTGTGTGTGTTTGTGTACATGGGAGTGCACACAGTGGGCAGCTTGCAGTGATTTCACAGTGAGACATTACTTTTGTGCCTGTGATGTATCAAGCAGGAATTCATTCGCTCTTTTTTTCGCACACACACACACACACACACACACACACACACACACACACACACACACACACACAGGATCTCACACAGAGGAAGTGTCCTGATCGTCCATCTCAACATGACACCCCAGAGCAGTGATGTTTTCCTTTGGTGCCGACGGCATGAGGTATATTTCACTGACTGATAGCGTTCACTCTTCTCGCTGTACTCCTCCTCTCCTCTCAGTCCATCAGCCTCCTTCGCTTTATCTCTCTATTTGTCTCTGTCAAGCTTGATCTCTCTTTCCCTCCTGCTGTCTTTGTTTCATCCATTTTTTGAAGGATGACACTTACAGGAGAGCCTTTAATCACAATGAAGGCTATGGAGAAGAAATGCAAATATACAGTCTTAAACACGATGGCTCAGTGTCAGGTCTAAGTCCAAGGAGCTTCCTGCTACATTCTCCACTTTTTGCACTGACATTCAGCAGAGGGAAATGCATAGAGGGGGCAAAGAAGGCAATTTCTTCATCCACAGTACCATCGCTACAATATGTTGCATTTTGAATCAAAGAAAAAAATCCTTAACTTTCCTTGTTTTACTATTCTATCACCTACATAAATACAGTTGTGAAAAGGACTACATATAGTACACACAATTCAGGAATATGAAGGACGACCTTTAGCAACAGTATCTTAAAGTCCTTCTTTTCCATATGGCTTTATGATTCACTCACAACATGCAGAGGAATTTTTGTCCACTCTTCTTTACATTTTTTCAGTTAATCGACATTTGCAGGTATTTCTTCATGCACAGCTCTCTTAAAGTCCCGCCAGAACATTTCAGTCAAGTTAAGGTCTGAAATTTTGATCAGGCTGTTGCAACACCTCCATTCTTTGTTCATGAACTTTAATGACTAACCCTCTAGAGTCAAGGGAATTCATCCATCCATTCTCTTCCGCTTATCCTTTTCAGGGTCACGGGAGGGGCTGGAGCCTATCCCAGCTGTCTTAGGGCGAGAGGCAGGGTACACCCTGGATAGGTTGACAGTCTGTCGCAGGGCTACAACAGACTGGGACAGGTGTTCCCCAGCCGCAAGCGCCAGCCCAGTCCACCACAGTTCTGTGTCTGGAAAGGCTCACCCTCGTTGGGTCCACGCAAGGGGCTCCTGAGGGCAAGGAGCTCACCAGTGCCCCCCACCACGGGCTGGGCGGCTGCTGCCCAAGGGGCTACCTGATCACTGGCCCTCTGTGGCGGTGATGTCTCATTCAAATGTCGGCCCTTTTGATGATATTTTATGTGCCTACCATGGTGAGTCAAGTTTATAATTGACAAGTTTTGGACAACTTTTGATTTTACCTTTATATTTCTTCTTTAAAAACTTTTTACCTTGCTTAGCTTGGTGTCATTCTTTTCAGCACAGCCTCACATGTTTGACATTACAGTTATTATTTCATTTTGACATACTGTATTAACACAATGGAACTAAAATCCAAACAGAAAAAAAGTTTGATTTTTTAGTATGAAAACCACTAACTTGTTTAGAGAATAATAATAATTTTCATACCTTGAACTGTAAGTTGTACATTTCAAAATCTTTTTTTTCACATTTATCAAACAAAGTAACGCTTTACATTAAAATGCATTAGCCATCCATTCAGTGGTTGCCTCAACAACAAAAATTATATGCTACACTACACACTATTATACACTCCAAATGTGCTAAATGTCACAAATCTCAAAATTTGTTATTGATATCGCTGTTCTCGCTTTTGCCATCACTCCCACAACTTTCTCCTTTCTACAGCAACCAAATGCAACATGTTGCAATCTAAATTTTTGATTCATTGTTTCCTTTTTTTGTTTTGACATCAAAAGGCAAACCACATGCTGGGAGCCACAAAAGACAGATTTGAAGTTGGAGATTTTTATTCATCAAAAGAATATAATTTTTTGTCTGTTTTCTCAAGTGCATCCCTGTGGTGTTTCAGCGTGTCCAGTACTGGGGGCACATTACGATTCAGTTCCATGAGCTTATATCAAAGCTTGAGGCTCGTCTGTCATCCCTAACTTGTTACATATGTATGCTTGTAAAGAACCCCTTGATGTCACATTTAAACTCACTGGAAAAGCACAGTTTTTCAACTCGCAACTTTAAAGTTCTGAAGAGGCGTATTCTAACCCAAAATGCAATCTTTTTACTTTCATGTTCAGTTGCTGGTTAGATGTAGGCACCGAAAACTGAAAGTAAGTGCATCAAAATCAGGATAATAAAATAAAACAAAGCGCCAAAAGGAACACCTTTGTTTTCAAGAAAACTCACTTTTAATATTGTCAGGGAAGTACGTTTTTTGCCTTATAGTTACAAGATTAGACACTGTTATATAAGCTGGACTATTAGGTGATCTGTACCAAACAACAGAAGGTTCATTGCACAGTCATGTGTTAAATATTAGTTAAATATTGAAAGAAGTATTCATGTAGGTTATATAGTATATGTTAAAGTCTTAGTTTTGTTTTTTTAATAGCAGAAGTTTTGGGCCACGTAAATTATATTGGTGAAATGGCAAATCCCTTATTTATATATTATCTGTTGCCCTAAAAGCAGTCATTAAAGTGAATAGCATTATCCAGTTAACTACATGAATAAGAACTTCTATCCTAGACAGATAATATTTTTCAGGGTACAAGTGGATTCTTGTTTACTTTAACAAGAAATCCTGTTCATAAAACTCCCAGAAGGAGATGGATAATTGTGTTGCACTCCCAAACCATCTCTGTAGTTGCAGTGGTCTCTGCTGAGTTAATCTTTTATCCCACTGGTTCACCATCAAGGCTACAGGGTATAATCCTTTTTTGTGGAGAGAGGTTTCCTCACAGGAGGGTTGCTGATTTATTTATATTTTATTTATTTATTAATATGAAGAAGCAGCAGTTTACAGCATGACATGGAATGGAGAAATATTAACAAGACAAATATTACACAGTGTGCCAAATATTACACAGTGTGCCAAAATTAATGGAAAAAAGCCAAAAAGTCAGTTGAGAGAAAATGTCAGCCATATTTCTCTTGTTAACAAAACCAGCAATAAAATGATCCTATTAGCAGTCACTGTCTGCGTAGCCTGATATAGCTTATTCTTTCGTGTCAGTGAATTCCAGTGGTGTCCATTAAGATTAACATGTAACAAAAGACAATGCTTGCACAATGCTAACATGCTAACATTTCCCTAATTAGCACTAGAATCTAGTAAAGGGGAGCTGTAGTTAACTGGTGGGCTGCAGTTTGATCCCAACTTGCAGTCCAATGGGTCTCCCTGGGAAAGCTACCAAAGCACAAGCTGGCCCGATGCCTCCATGACAGGATAAATATCGGCGTGAATCCATGAATGGGTCTTGAAATGCAAGATTGGCAAGAGTCTTGAAAAGTGCAATATAAATACTAGTCCATTTACCATTTAAAGCAAAGTACGAGATAAATCAAGATGTTGACCCGATGATAGCACTAAGTGAAAAGTAGTGGGTAACCAAAGTTATTACCTCCTAATCCTCTTAACTGGGACATACGTTTCACTCAGACCAACAAAGTCAATTGGTATCGCCAAAGTCAGCAAGCTTTATTGTGTGTGCAAAATGAATCAATATTTAATGACAAGCCATCTAATTGTTGCTTTCAGTCTGGACTAAAGTGGTGAATGCTAAACAAGCAGACTCACTGCTATGGCCATTGATAGATCAGTATTATTAATGATAATAATCTTAATAATAATTGTTTAATCCAACAAACCAGTATAACATACTCCCGCCATGAATCCTCACTAAACCAATGGATGTGTTGATACAAAGCTGAAAATAATCCCCAAAATTTATCAATCATCTACCTTGCTCAGCTCTATACAGAAGTACCTTAAACTTGCATTTCTCAATAGCCAGTAGGGTTGAAAAGTTTTCCAGTATTAAAGAAGTGCATTATAAAACATGCCTGGTTTCAGCACACCACTGCAAAAATGGCCAGCATGTGGGCTTCACAACAGGACTTCAATAACAAATGGGTTGTGATGGCTAAGGCCATCCTTTATATACATTCTCATTTTATCATACTTGGAACCTCTTTAGCGTCATTTTCAGCATGCAGGGTAGTCTGATAAAGTCAGACTCCACCACAAACAGACCCAAAATGGGCTTGGACAAAAGCACTGGATTATATTGTTACATGTGATATATCATAATCAAGGATGGATATTTACATTTTAATATATTATTCATTATGAAGGGGTGTATTTTATCAAAACTTTCATCTTTGTTCTTTTTGAACATAGTTATGTAGTTTTAGTGCTTTAACCTAACTACGTGCTTTTATTGTCTAGATAAAACAACACAGTTTAATGTCTAATTTAATGACAAAATCTATTTTAAAGGAGAAAAAACAACCTATAGAGTATTTTGGGTAAAAAACAAAGAAACATTGTCCTTCTGATTTGAGGCCCACATAATTCCTCTGGAAGGTTTTCATTCCTCCTTAAACTGGAAATTGATTCATGCTATTCCTGTGCATTGGAAATGTATTATTATTATTGATGCAAGTTCGTGTGTGTAATACATTGTGACTAGTAGGTCACCATCTAAGAGCCAAGGTCGTCTGGGCTGGGTTAGGAAAGATTGATTTCTTTTGTATGGCTTTATTGTTATTGCATTGTTAAGCTGCTTTTAGTCATGAACATGACCTTAATACATTTACATCACTTCCTTGAGACGACCAGGAGGATGGTTGTCCATTAGGGGTTCAAAGTGCAAACCTCGTCCCAGGAAAAGCCCTATGAGAGGTTTGTCACCATGAAAGTCATTATAAAAAAAGAACATTTTATTATGTGCGAATGTGCAATGAATAATAGGTGTGTGGCTTCCCTTGGATACCCCTCCAACCTGGCAACATCTCCTATTTACTCAAGCCGTGTACGAAAGTACAGTACAGGCAGCAGCTTCTTGACAAGGGCCCATTAAAATGTGTGGGAGCTGTGCATTCAGCATCTCTCTTGAGCATTTAATAATGTGTATTCATTACTGTGCACTCCATTTTCCATTACAGCGAGAAACAATAAAGGAGTCTTTCTTTGGGATGAGTAAATAAACATGCAAATATTGGCCAAGAAGAACAAGAGATCCAGAAATTTAAAAAAGACATTTTTAAATGTAAATTCCTAAATAAACTGGGAATTACAGAAACTATTGTTGATTTAATCTATGCTATTAAAAATGTGCTACTTAATGTAAAAGCCCTTGAACCTGTTGAACTGAATTAAAATTGTGAAAACTATAAAGAAAGACAAATTGTGTCACAGAGAAAAAGCTTATGTGGGAGTTCTTGTTGCTCCATAATAATGTTGACCAAATTTCCTCTAACAAAAGATGGTAACTGAGCAAACTGTGCACTGGTGACCAGCCAGGCCGACACTGGAGCTTGGACTGACGCGCTAATCTCGTTATTGTTTCCAAATGCAAAATAGCTTCACAAAGGCGTTTTTATCTAGCAGAGCCCAGTATCTTTCCCCGAGTCAATATAATGCTGGATTACTGTAAACAAAAAGTCTCTCGTGTCTCTGGTCTGCCAGCTAGTTAGTCAGTTGGATGCTGAAGACTTGTCAAGTGTTCCCCCAACAGTGGCCTTTCAGGGGGTGCTGTTCAACAACTTCACAGAGAACACTTCAGTGTAACATATTATTTTCATTACACATTTATATATGTAAAACAGTTTTTTGTGTCATGTTAGCATGAGAACAATAACAGCTATTGGTCATGATTTTTTTTTTTTTTTTACCTTCTTTGTTTATAGCTGCTGGGTCTTGTGAACAACTTTGAGCTAATAGCTAAGATATCTGTGATACCGGACACTTCTCTTTTCTTTTTGCAAGTAAAGGAAAATGGTTGATGTGTGTTTGCAGTGTCAGGAGGGTGATGATTGTTATTTTTTTCTTTTACACTAAATTCTGGGTTATAATAGTCCATGTTCCTGTGTACTCATTTTAAAAAGGGCACTCTTTTATTGTATTATTCTGTATGATTTCTTTTCTTTTTGCAAAAATATCGAGCGCACTACTGTACTTATCTAACACTGAACAGGAAGGAGCAGCTTCCCACTCACTGCTCCTCACACACGCTTACATGTGCACCATTCTTAATTGCTCTACTAATTTGTCTTGATTACCTAATTATCTTTCTCTAAGTAGTGAATTCATTTCTTGTCCTAACAATATGACCGTATTTTACATTAAATGGCTTAGACACACTAGAGTAGAAAAAGGACAAGAAGAAGTACTTTTTACATAGGAAGAATCAGTGGCTTGCAGGTGATAGCATTCATTTTTTCTTGTTCTTTTATTTGCTGTTGTAGACTGGTTGCAAAGAGTCTGAGAATTCAACACCTTTTACAACATTTTTGAATGCAAGGCAGTTGCACACGTCGCCTGGTGGGCAACGTGTTTCCAAACAATCTCACCCCATCTCAGACCGAATTCATTTACTTAGACACAGATTGGCAAAGGCTGACAAATGTTTGCCCGCTAATTTATAAACTCAGAGAAAGTGCCAACGTGTTGCAGTCAGTCTGAGTTAGTTCAAACTGGTGACTGGAACACACAGGTGATGTGACTTGACTGTTGTGTCCTGTAAAAGCAAGGTTAGGCACTGATGTCATTGTTTGGTTAAAGTGCTGTCAAGGTTTGCAGTTGGGAAGGAAGAAGTGCAGTGCAGTAAGTCAGAAATATGTCAGGCAGGAACAGGCAGTTGATATCATGTTGTCTAGCTTTGTGAGTAAATGTCTATATTAACCATTGTTAATAACAATTAATTGTAAATTTAGTAAATAGTTGGTCATATTAACAAATGGATAAAGTTTGGTGAGTCTGCCAGTTTGTCACTAGTTTGTGAAATATAAATGAAATACTTTATGAATAATTTCTTGTCTGATGTATTACATTATTACTAATAAGACTATACATAATTATTTTTGATTGATTGATTGATTGATTGATTGATTGATTATACATGATTCTGATGACATCAGGACGCACAACATTTATGCGTTTTGATGTTTATTTATGTATTTATTAATGATTACCAGCTGTGGTTTTGTAATCAATGAGCACACACACACACACACACACACACACACGTGTTGAATGGTATAGGTGACATGATGCACCTGTTAATGTATTGGTAAGTCCAGTCACACTCCCAGATGATTACAAAGAAATACTTACACAGGACCCTCTTGGTGTTGGATTTTAATGCTCTTGGAGGACTGCTGTGAGCAGGGTATTGAAAGAATGTCATGTCCTGCCCAAACTAGGACATTACAGTCTGGCTGCTGGCTGTGTATCATAAACTAGGGGTGTCATGGCATCAGCATTAAAGAACACATTTCGGGTATCTGTGAGACACAAGCTGCTTCAACATAGCAGCAGTTTTTGACACAGTGGGGATTTGCTGAAATATTAGTGTAATAATATTTCTGGCCTGATCCATGTCCAAATAATATTCAAAAAACACAAATTAAATTAGAATACAAATACATGTAATTCCCTTTGTTCAGCAGATATGCACTGGGCAAGATGATACACACATTTTACATACATACACACAGCAGGAAAAAGTGGTTGCCAGCATGCAGCATCCACACATACTGTGTGTGTGGACTGAAAGGCAGCAGAGCTGCTCAAGGATCTGGAAGTGATGAATGCAAGGCTGAGAAGTGAATAAGGGGGCTTTGGGATAATGGCTCAGAGTCAAGCAATATTTGACTGTTGCAGGAGTAATCCTCTGCTCTATTCCCCCTGCCTGAAGGTGATAATGGCTTTGCACTACTGCCGAACTCCGTGTGCAACTAGGATGAGACTCTGGCACGGTGTCACCTCATAGGAAGTGCCAAAAAAGATGCCTTTGTGTGGCATTAAGCAGTATCTGTCTCACAGTAGAGAGGCCCTATGTGTGTCTGTACACATCTATCTTATTTTCATTGTGTCCTAATCCACAAAGTCGTCATATATCAGGCTAAGAGGCATAAACAAAACTTAAGCTTGTGGAGTTTGCATTATGTCTGCTCACTGTAATCCCAACCACGATATTTACTGTACATCACAGAGGTCAAATTTCACTTAATCCAAATCTAAAGCACTGCAAAGAAACAACTCTAATTTAATAACAACTGATAAAAATGATTAGGGTCAACAGATTGAGCAC
Source organism: Oreochromis aureus (assembly GCF_013358895.1). Classification (NCBI taxonomy): domain Eukaryota; kingdom Metazoa; phylum Chordata; class Actinopteri; order Cichliformes; family Cichlidae; genus Oreochromis; species Oreochromis aureus. The sequence continues at coordinate 8,295,360 of NC_052963.1, read as the reverse complement.
TTTTTTTAATTAAAATAAGGCTACACTAAAGAAAATTAACACAAACCTCAGAAGACTTTTAAACACTGTCCATAAATGGCATCTTCATAATTAAATATAGTCCAATTGTCTGTGATATTAAAGGACCTGTAGCACCAAAGTCATCATTCAAGGGCGTTTCAATGCGTTATATTCATCTAGCCAAGCTTTATTTTATATTATCCCAATGTATACAGTAGTGTGTATGTATATGTAGTGTAGTGTCTGTTAAATATGCTATACGCACATACAGTGGCTTGCAAAAGTATTCGGTAAGTAATACGAAGATGGCTCAATTTGATCCCAAGCAATTCCTCCATTCACACATCAGAGTAATGCAAAGAGCATATACAGTGGCTTGCAAAAGTATTCGGCCCCCTTGAACTTTCCCACATTTTGTCACGTTACAGCCACAAACATGAATCATTTTATTGGAATTCCAGGTGAAAGACCAATACAAAGTGGTGTACACGTGAGAAGTGGAACGAAAATCATACATGATTCCAAACATTTTTTACAAATAAATAACTGCAAAGTGGGGTGTGCGTAATTATTCAGCCCCCTGAGTCAATACTTTGTAGAACCACCTTTTGCTGCAATTCCAGCTGCCAGTCTTTTAGGGTATGTCTCTACCAGCTTTGCACATCTACAGACTGAAATCCTTGCCCATTCTTCTTTGCAAAACAGCTCCAGCTCTGTCAGATTAGATGGACAGCGTTTGTGAACAGCAGTTTTCAGATCTTGCCACAGATTCTCGATTGGATTTAGATCTGGACTTTGACTGGGCCATTCTAACACATGGATATGTTTGGTTTTAAACCATTCCATTGTTGCCCTGGCTTTATGTTTAGGGTCGTTGTCCTGCTGGAAGGTGAACCTCCGCCCCAGTCTCAAGAGGTTTTCTTCTAAGATTGCCCTGTATTTGGCATCAACATCAACTCTGACCAGCTTCCCTGTCCCTGCTGAAGAGAAGCACCCCCAGAGCATGATGCTGCCACCACCATATTTGACAGTGGAGATGGTGTGTTCAGAGTGATGTGCAGTCTTAGTTTTCCGCCACACATAGCGTTTTGCATTTTGGCCAAGAAGTTCCATTTTGGTCTCATCTGACCAGAGCACCTTCTTCCACATGTTTGCTGTGTCCCCCACATGGCTTGTGGCAAACTGCAAACGGGACTTCTTATGGTTTTCTTTTAACAATGGCTTTCTTCTTGCCACTCTTCCATAAAGGCCACCTTTGTGCAGTGCACGACTCATAGTTGTCCTATGGACAGATTCCCCCACCTGAGCTGTAGATCTCTGCAGCTCGTCCGGAGTCACCATGGGCCTCTTGGCTGCATTTCTGATCAGCGCTCTCCTTGTTCGGCCTGTGAGTTTAGGTGGACGGCCTTGTCTTGGTAGGTTTACAGTTGTGCCATACTCCTTCCATTTCTGAATGATGGCTTGAACAGTGCTCCGTGGGATGTTCAAGGCTTGGGAAATCTTTTTGTAGCCTAAGCCTGCTTTAAATTTCTCAATAACTTTATCCCTGACCTGTCTGGTGTGTTCTTTGGACTTCATGGTGTTGTTGCTCCCAATATTCTCTTAGACAACCTCTGAAGCTGTCACAGAGCAGCTGTATTTGTACTGACATTAGATTACACACAGGTGCACTCTATTTAGTCATTAGCACTCATCAGGCAATGTCTAAGGCTACGTTCACACTGCAGGCGAAAGCGCATCAAATCCGATTTTTTTGGCCCTATGCGACCCATATCCGATCATGGTGTGACAGTGTGAACGGCACAAATCCGATATTTTCAAATCCGATCTGGGTCACTTTCGTATGTGGTACTGAATCCGATACATATCCGATGTTTTAGAAAGCGACTGCTGTTTGAACGGTCATGTCGCATTAAATCTGTCTTTTACGTCACTGACACAAGACAGACGCCAATTATCAGCGCCGGAGAAGACATCGTGAACACTTCCTGGCCATCCAGTGTAGATGTCAGTGAAACTGTTGGGAAGACAACGTGAAGATTATTTGCACTGTATAATCTGCAGATTCTGACAGAAATCTGCAACTATCCTTTGAAGCACCGCTCCTCTCTAAAACAGCAATAAGGATAATTATTAGGTTATTTACATTATTATGTAAATAACAAAATAACTTGAAGCAAAAATTGGGAAACGTACAGTCCGAAGTCTTTATATTAAGGGCCATCAGTCAAACAATACTGTTTGCTCTGGGTCTAAACAGAGCGCGTTGTGTGTGACGTCTTCTTTTGCGCTTGATCGTTCACACTAGAGCGCGTTTGCTGTCGCATTTTATTTGTAGTGTGAACAAGCAGACAAAAAAATCAGATTTGATCAAAAAATCGGAATTGAGCATTAAGACCTGCAGTGTGAACGTAGCCTATGACTGCACTCAGACCAAAGGGGGCTGAATAATTACGCACACCCCACTTTTCAGTTATTTATTTGTAGAAAATGTTTGGAATCATGTATGATTTTCGTTCCACTTCTCACGTGTACACCACTTTGTATTGGTCTTTCACCTGGAATTCCAATAACATTGATTCATGTTTGTGGCTGTAATGTGACAAAATGTGGAAAAGTTCAAGGGGGCCGAATACTTTTGCAAGCCACTGTACATGCTCTTTGCATTACTCTGATGTGTGAATGGAGGAATTGCTTGGGATCAAATTGAGCCATCTTCGTATTACTTTATTGACCTGATATGGTGAAGAACCTAGCTAAGTTATACCGAGCTGGCTAACAGAGTATAAGGGTGACTTTCACTTTTTTTTCCGTCAATGTTTCAGAAAATCAATATAACACAAAAAGTTGCTACCCTTGTACCAAGCCAACCAGCTATGTGGTGAATCATGACAATAAAAATAAAGGACCAAAAAATAAAAATATAGGAAAAGGTAAAAACAACAACAACTGTGCGTAATCACTTTTAACAGTGAAGGGAGGAACTACTCATCACATAATGCACTGCAAATCCCTGATTCCACTTTTAGCCTTCTCTAATTTAATCCAATTAAGTCTTGCAGTAATGTATAATAACATCTTTTGTGTTATGTGAATGTGTAGCAAAGTATAGGCTAGTTAATATAGTACTGTGCTTCATTTCTGACTGCAATTACCATCCTCACAGTTTCTCAAGTTCCACTTTTACTGAATAACCTGACATATTTAATAAAGAGACCTCCATTGGTAAGTTATGTTGCTGTTTCAAATGATTGTGGGTAGAGTAGTTCTTTTCCATCATATTGCAAATAAAATCGCAATGTGACAGACAGACCATCCATCGAATCCACTGAACGGCTACCCTGAGGTACCTCTGAGCAAGGTACCATCCCTACACACTGCTCCCCAGGCGGCTAATGGCTGCTTCACTGAGTGAATGGGTTAAATGCAGAGAGGAATTTCCCCAAGGGATCAATAAAGTATACTTTCTTTCTATAATATGAAGAAGATTGTAAATTCCCACCGGTGAACTCCTTTGTGTTTGTATTGTATTGCCTTTTGTATATGTATTGTTAGCTCTATTGCTAACATAATTGCCATAGACCAGGGGTCGGCAACCCGCGGCTCTGGCTCTTTAGTCCTTATTTTGCGGCTCAGGGTGGTTTGGGAAAATAAATTAGAAGTATTTAGCTGAAGTGTATTTTATTTGTGTTTAATTCTTTTTTTAACTTGTAGTTCTAAATTGGAAGATTATTGTGATTTTGAAATATAAAAATACAATTATATCTTATTATTTTTTCATCGCTCAAAATAAGCGTTACACTCGCGGAAGCCGGTGTACTCGCCGAAACGCTGTGCATTTATCGAGACTTTCAACCCCAGGTAGGCCAATTATGGATCTTCGGATCCACATTATGTCAGCAGCTGTTCTGCACCGTGAACTATGTTAAAAACAAACATCGCTCACACCTCACAGATGACAGCTTGCAGTCCTGCGTAAAGATGAAAGTGACTTCGTACCACGGCAGACCCGCCGTTTTTCAGCATCTCTTTATTGACCACTTTTCACACACGGTTGCTGTACGCATACAGCCGGCTGTAGCTTTTTAGCTCACAGCCCGACAACACAACAGCAGAGAGAGCACAGACTTTAAGGCGGCGAGGCGTGATTGCTGGTGCCGCTCAGGTGCGTCCGACTCCCATGCTGTGGCACTGCAGACCACGCCCTGCCACACACATTAACGTGGTAAAATACATATTTAGGCAGAATTTTGCAAATATCTATTTTTCCTTTTTTAGCGGCATAGAGCTTTTTTCCAATTACTTTTTAAAAGTCAGGTCAAGGCTCCAAAAGCCCAAAGGCGATATAAGGGAGGCGGCTCACAACAGTTTTTGTTTGCTACATAGATCATTTTAGTTCAGCTGGGTGTCTTTCCTTTTGTTATATTTCTTTAAGAGTTCAAAATGTGTTAATTACATAAATAAAATGTAATTTTCTCTGTAGCACTTCATGGATTTCATAAGCAACACACTTTAGTTGCTCTGTGGATTCTTTTAAAAGGCAGTTAAAAACTTTTCTATTCAAACAAGCCGTTTGTTGATCTACGTATTTTATATTCTTTACATTATTTACATTTGATCTTTTACATTGTGTACAATGTCTATTGATTGTATTGTTTATTTTAATATTTGTGTACAGTGCTTTGTGACTGCCTGTCTGTGAAAAGCGCTTAATAAATAAACTTTACTTACTTACTTTAGTTGTTCACACAAAGCATAAAGGTAAAAAAAACCAATATAACAGTGTTATCTTCATTTTAGATTTCAAAAGGTATTTGCGGCTCCCAGTGTTTTCTTTTGCGTGGAAACCAGGTCCAAGTGGCTCTTTGGGTGTTAAAGGTTGCTGACCCCTGCCATAGACAGTTTAAAAGATGCCATAACTACCGTGATATCACCACTGGTTTATAAAGTCCCATTTTAAAGCCTCAAGATGTTTTTCCCATTGCCACTTTGACGTGTTGAAATCGGTTATGACAAGACAGGCATGGAGCTGACCGGGAAACAGTATGTTCATTGGCTCCCCTTCCTTACTGAAACATAATATGACCAAAATTGACAAAATTGAGATGTTTCGGTATGACCCCCCAAAAAACTCATCAGGAATAAGAGGTGAGAGAGCATTTTTCCATAGACTTATATTTGACCAGTATACCAGTTGGCTAGCTTACCAAATTTTCTCCCTATGATATTAATTTGCATTACAAAATTCAATGAATATCTGTACTGAAATGATCTAAATATGGCCATACTAAGATTAAACATATTTAGATATACCAATTACAATATGTTCATTTATCATCTGTCCTTTCTGTACGTTTAAGTCAACAAGAAAGCTCATATGCCTCTACTTTTTAAAACTCTACATTTTAATTATTAATTTTAAGGGTGACTCCTTGGTCAAATGGACAGATTTCATACCAGATTGTGACTTTGCACAGAGCGAGCCCATTAGTTCCAAAGAAGAGAATCACTGCGACTCTGGCAGTGACTCAAGGCATCACTGTTACTTAAACTTTACTTTGATCCTACCAGAAGTTGAGCAAAGAACCTCAACAATCGCACTACATATTTCCCAAAAGAGGGCTAAAAACACAGAATGTTAATGCTGATATTTTTTTTAGCTTAAAAAAATTGGCTGCTTTGTGGGATTTTGAATTGCTTTTCACTTTCACTCTTTGGTCTTAATCGGCTGTGATTTAGAAGCTTTCTCTCATCCAAGCTATCAGCGATTACATTTCAGGTTCAGCTCCTTACTATTGTTATCTACCTTTTAACTGCATTTTTATAGTTAACCTCTGTATTTGATGCAATTTCACTGGACTGCCTGAGAAAGAAAATGACACAAGGGATTAAAACTTCCTATTGTTACCTTTTTTTCTCTCTCTTTAAACAATCACGTCACGTGACCTCTGACCTTTCCTTCAAGGTCAAATAAGGTCAAACTTTCATAGAATGTATTTTATCTTTAAAACTATTCCTAAAATTCAACTGCCTTTGTTTGTATTGGAAGCATTTAAGAAACGATACTGGCATCTAGGTATTCTAAGTATCACATTATAGCTAGCATTTAAATATAATATCACATTTGACCTCTCATGTGGCTTTCTTTCAATTTGACCCCCAAATGCATGATGTCTTTGAGTATTGTCAACAGAAAGATAGAGAGAGACAGAGAGCATCTTATATTTTTGTTAAGAACACTTAAGTCAAAAAAGAATCATCATTCCATCAGCAATGTATATTTGGTGTAACGGCTCTGTTGTGGCACCTCGCCAGCATCTTCCATTAAAAGCGGGAAGAGGAGCAGCAATATCTGACAGATTAACAGTCAGATTTACCAATGTATAGATTTTGGTATAAAAGCCTTTTGATATTTACAAAGAGAGCTCATGCGAATAAGAGGTTGGAACTTAGAGACTTTTGCAACTGACCCTACTGCATATATATATCTGGGATTTCCTTTCTCAAGGTGCAAAATATAGGGAGGAGAAATATGCAAACAAACATTTATGACATGCAATGTACTGCTAATAGCAACAATATTTAATGGTGAAGAAATGATGTCTTATTATCTTGATATCTTGATATCGAAATAAACCTACTTCTGTTGGATTTAGAAAACAGTACAACTTTTTTGCATTACACTTAAAACTAGCCACACCTATGTGGACTACTTGGGGATTGTGTTTACATGCTATTTTGCCCCGTTTAGTAAATCTGACCTAATTACTGTAAATTGCTTGAAATAGATTTGCAAAGAAAATAACAGGGAGAAAAGTTGTTGCAAAGTGGATAGTAGAACTAACAGTAATTAGCAATTATGTGCAAGCAGAGGTGTCTTGTACACAGAAGGGAACTGACTCATCCATCAGCTGATGTGGCATTCTGAGCTTTACTTCAAGAACTAATATTAGGCTCAATTCGAGTGGGCCGGTATGGTATCAATATTCTGGTCCCCACAAAATTTAAATGGCTGTTTTAGGATTTCAACACAATTGTATTTGCACTAATTCCAACCTGAATGAGGTTAGCCATTAGATAGCAAAGATAAAGGGCCAGGGAATGCATTTACCAATTATTGGTCCCCACAAAGATAGGATAGGTGTCCAGGTGGATGTGTGTGACAGAGAAAATCAGTATTTTAGGTTTTGTTGAGGGTGTTCAGTGATTTCTTCCCTCTTGTGATTCCCTCTACCTCTTTATTTCTTTCAGCTTGACCCTGTTGCTGCCTTGGACAGCCATAATAGAAGCCTAGGGGTATGGGGGGGCATAAGTTTATCTTCTTTACCTGACTGTTGCCACACATACAAACAGAGCCTCAATCCAAAAATCACAAGAATTCCACTCATCAATAATAACCTTAATGCTTTTGGGTGCTAGAGATGGCAAAAGTGGGCCTTGAATTATGATTCTTCTCAGACACATATACAGCTGACACAGATATGTGCATGTACGCACACACACACAGGCTGCTGCTGCTCACGATGATCATTAGTGAGTACTGGATCCCACTGTATGCTCTTTCATTACCCAACATGAAAACCTCTCTCTCTCCCTTTCTCACTCCCCCCCTCTCCCTTTCTCCCAGTCTGAGTACTGACACATGTATATGCAGCACAGACACACATACGGGGAAGGCTGCTCTTCTCCTGCCACCATCTTCAACATGACTCCTTGTCTCTGCCTGTGGCCCCAATCCATGTGTTATTGATGGAATCCTTCCAGACGCGAACACACACACACACACACACACACACGTGCGCGCTCGCGCACTGGCACACACTCGTTGCCCACTCGACCATCCAATCACACACAGTGAGACCCCAGTGACTAATACTAGCTGATCCTTGGTGACCAATAAAAAGAGCCTGGAGACTGACAGGTTGCTCTGCAGCTCTGATTTATTGAGTGGGGTCTGTAGTCTCTCCCCTTCTCCCCCTGCTGTAATTACTTTCTCTTTGCTTTACCCCCCCCCCCCCCCGTTTTGGATTCTCTTTCACTCTCTTTTTCTACCTTTCCCTTTTCTCCCTCTGTCCCATGTTTGTATTTTGGAAACAAAGGAAAGGAGACTGCAGTCATTTACAACCCTCCGATGTGTGAGTGATTGATTTCTATTAATACAATTAGCTGAGACATAGTGCATGAGAAAGGGGGAGGTTGGTGGAAGGTTTATGAGAGGAAAGTGAAGTGAGGAAAGGAGCGATAGGTCCGCAAATAGAGTGAGAGAGGGATATAGATGGATGATAACAAAGTAATCTAGGGGGGATTGTCAAGACCAAGGCAATGGATACTGCAGATCCCGGAGATCGTCAGACAGGAGGAGGATTAAGTACTGAGAAACAAAATGTTACTTCTGCAGCACTTGTGTGTGTGTGTGTGTGTATGTGTGTGTGAGATAAGGCTACAAACCTGACTAATACTAGTTTTGCAAAGAGAATGATCTGGTTTGTTACAAAAGTGAGAAAGCCCCACAAAAATTATTCTCTCGATGAGGCCACCTTATTATATATTCTGCTTTGCTATGTATGTTGTATCTACTGGTGTACATATGTTAGAACTTGTACAGTATACATCTGCCAAATGATCATTGAACAACTGAAATAGTGAGGGCAGAGATGCCCTTTTTGCCAGACTGCACAAGTGTCAATGTGAAAGGTTAAATATCTATCCAGAGTAAGGTCCTTGGACTGTGTTTTACAATATAACAAGGGTCAAAGGTGAGCCACTATGATAAATTAATTGAGACAAGAGGTCGAAGTAGCTTGGCACCGAATCTGTGGAACTAATAATTTTGTTAAGTGTAAATTCATCTCAAATTCTCAAGATTCTCAAGATTTTAGGCAAGTGTTTGCCTTTTGGTTGTACAGAATATAAAATAAGTGTATGGTAATCTTGTGGCTCTTTTTTATATTTTAGGTTTTTTTCTTGTTTTCAGGTAGAGGTTAGTCCTATAGTAGTATTCCCATTCACCCTCTTACCTGAATCATATTTCTATTATATATATCTATGAAATTAAAAGTAGCAACATTTGACTGAAATATAAACTGATTTCAGTCATGACCACTACATGCAAAACATGACTGACAGTTGTGCATTTAGTTTTTTCTATTTAGCTGCAATGCCCTGTTCTAAGACTGGCTATTAATTGCACACATGTGGAATGGATGGGCTGGAGATTTGAGACAGTATATTTAACAATCAGTAAGTCAAATAAATCATGAAATAAAGGAGCTGGGGTTTAGGTGTATTGCAAAGTGGCTTGCAGATATGTATCAGTTATGGACAGGTTAAACAACTGAAATAGCCAAAGCTACACTGTATGGAAAAAAGCACTTTATCATACCTATTAATCTTTGTGTTGAGGTGTTTTTAGGTAGGTGCTTTTTTTTTAAGCTATTTGCTTACCTAGACCAACAATGAGATCAGCCGAATTGCTATGATCACTCCTGAGATTGATTTTGTGGTCTATCTGAATGAAGTCTGCATGAATAATTATAAACAGAGATGATCATTACAAAATCAGCCTAGAGACGGACATAAAGAGTTACCAAAATACTCAAGTCTGTCTTTGTAGTAGCAGCAGGTGTCTCCAAGACCACGTTTTGCCATGACAGACAGGAAGACAGAAAATTGAACAACTGGTATAGAAAAAAGAATGAAAGAATATAAACTGTCTGCACAATGAAATTTATTTTTAAATTTTCTGTGCTGGCCCTAAATTATGTATTTAGAAATTGTTAGCTGTTTTTTGGGCATGTTTTTGTTTCTTAAGATTGTTTTCTTAAGTAGCATCTTCCACATTTTCACGTTTGCATTGCTTAAAAATTACTCAGTCATAATATACAACTGCTGGTTCCATGCAGAGCCTTAACAAACTGTTGCCTACAGCTTGTAGTTGTGTACTGTTGCCAGGGGGCAGTGTCAAAAATATATGAAGCACCTGTCTTGACATACCAAAGCTTCTTCTTCTTCTGATAAACCAAAGCTGCATCGCTAAATACCAGTGCTATTCCATCAGGGCAAGCAAGGCAAGTAGTACATGCGTTATCAAATCCAAAAATATGGATAGATTAAAATGTGCCAAAGTAAAGCAGTCTCTGTTGTTTCATCTTAGAAAGCACTTTCATAACTGTCTCTACTTGCCTTTATATTAGGGCTGTCAAAGGTAACATGTTAACATGCGTTAATCCATTGTCACAATTAACGCGATTAAAATTTTCAACGCAATTAACCCATGTGGAGCGGAGAATGACTCAAAATCCCTGAAATGTCACTGTCAACGCATTTTGAGCAGTTTGTATAAAGTTTGTCTATTCTTCGCTCCATCCATCCATCCATCCATCTTCATCCACTTTATCCGAGGTCAGGTCGCGGGGGCAGCAGCCTAAGCAGAGAAGCCCAGACCTCCCTCTACCTAGCCACCTCCTCCAGCTTATCTGGGGGAACACCAAGGCGTTCCCAGGCCAGCCGAGAGATATAATCTCTCCAGCATGTCCTGGGTCTGCCCTGGGGCCTCCTCCCGGTGGGACATGCCCGGAACACCTCACCCAGGAGGCGCCCAGGAGGCATCCTTGTCAGATGCCCGAACCACCTCAACTGGCTCCTTTCGATGTGGAAGAGCAGCGGCTCTACTCTGAGCCCCTCCCGGATGGCCGAACTTCTCACCCTATCTCTAAGGGAGAGGCCAACCACCCTTCGGAGGAAGCTCATATATGCCACTTGTATCCGCGATCTCGTTCTTTTGGTCACTACCCACAGCTCGTGGCCATAGGTGAGGGTAGGGACGTAGATCGACCAGTAAATTGAGAGCTTCGCTTTTACACTCAGCTCCCTCTTCACCACGACGGACCGGTGCAGCGTCCGCATCACTGCAGCCGCAGCACCAATCCATCTGTCGATCTCCGGCTCCCTTCTCCCATCACTCGCGAACAAGACCCCGAGATACTTGAACTCCTCCACTTGGGGCAGGAACTCATCCCTGACCCGGAGTGGGCACTCCACCCTTTTCCGGCTGAGAACCATGGCCTCAGATTTGGAGGTGCTGATCCTCATTCCCGCTGCTTCACACTCGGCTGTGAACCGTTCCAGTGCAAGCTGGAGGCCTTCACCTGATGAAGCCGACAGAACCACATCATCCACAAAAAGCAGAGATGAGATTCTGAGGCCACCGAAGTGAGGGCCCTCCGCCACTTGGCTGCACCTAGAAGTCCTGTCCATAAAAATTATGAACAGAACCGGTGACAAAGGGCAGCCCTGGCGGAGCCCATCACCCACCGGGAACGAGTCTGACTTGTTGCCGGCAATGCGAACCAAACTCTTGCAACGGTTGTATAGGGATCGAATGGCCCGTAGCAATGGGCCAGACACCCCATACTCCCGCAACACCTCCCACAGGACACCCCAAGGGACACGGTCGAATGCCTTCTCCAAGTCCACAAAACACATGTAGACTGGTTGGGCAAACTCCCATGCACCCTCAAGTATCCTTGAGAGGATAAAGAGCTGGTCCAGTGTTCCGCGACCTGGACGAAAACCACATTGTTCCTCCTGTATCCGAGGTTCGACTAGCGGACAAACTCTCCTTTCCAGCACCCTGGCATAGACTTTCCCAGGGAGGCTGAGGAGTGTGATCCCCCTGTAGTTGGAACACACCCTCCGGTCTCCCTTCTTACAGATGGGGACCACCACCCCGGTCTGCCAGTCCAGGGTACTGCCCTGATCTCCACGCAACATTGTAGAGGCGTGTCAACCAGGACAGCCCTACAACGTCCAGAGCCTTCAGGAACTCGGGGCGGACCTCATCAACACCAGGGGCTCTGTCACCAAGGAGTTGTTTAACTGCCTCAGTGACGGAAATTGGCGGGTCATCCCCCTCATCTCCAGACTCTGCTTCCTCCTCGGAAGACGTGTCAGTGGGATTAAGGAGGTCCTCGAAGTATTCCTTCCACCGCCTGACAGTTTTCTCAGTCGACATCAGCAGCGCTCCGCCAGCATTATACACAGTGCAGGTAGAGCACCGCTTTCCCCTCCTGAGACGCCTGACGGTTTGGTAGAATCTCTTCGAGGCAGTCTGAAAGTCTTTTTCCATGGCCTCTCCGAACTCCTCCCACACCCGAGTTTTTGCTTCAGCCACTGTCCGCTTGGCCTGTCGATACCTGTCGGCTGCCTCCGGAGTCCCACAGGCTAACCAAGCCCGATAGGACTCCTTCTTCAGCCTGGTGGCTCCCTTCACCTCTGGTGTCCACCATTTGGTTCGGGGATTACCACCATGGCAGGCACCAACCACCTTGCGGCCGCAGCTCAATGCAGCAGCTTCGGCAATGGAGACGCTGAACATGGTCCATTCGGACTCAATGTCCCCAGTCTCCCTCGAAATGCTGTTGAAGCTCTGCCGGAGGTGTGCGTTGAAGATCTCGCAGACTGGGGCCTCTGCTAGACGTTCCCAGCACACCCTCACTATGGGTTTAGGTGCACCGGGTCTGTCCAGTGTCCTCCCCTGCCACCTGATCCAACCCACCACCAGGTGGTGATCAGTTGACAGCTCAGCCCCTCTCTTTACCCGAGTGTCCAGAACATATGGTCGCAGGTCTGGTGATACGATTACAAAATCGATCATTGACCTGCGGCCTAGAGCATCCTGGTGCCACGTGCACTTATGGACACTCTTATGTTCGAACAAGGTGTTCGTAAGTGCAAACTGTGATTTGCACAGAAGTCCAATAACAAAACACCGCTCGGATTCAGATGAGGGAGGCCGTTCCTCCCAATCACGCCCCTCCAGGTCTCGCTGTTGTTACCCACGTGAGCATTGAAGTCTCCCAGCAGGACAACAGAATCTCCAGGTGGGGCACCTTCCAGCACCCCCCCCCCAGGGACTCTAAGAAGGCTGGGTACTCTGAACTGCCACTTGGCGCATAAGCGCAGATGACAGTCAGGACCCGTTCCCCGACCCTGAGGCGCAGGGAACAAACCCTCTCATCCACCGGGAAAAACCCCAGCGTGCATGCGGCAGCAAGCCGAGGGATATTAGAATACCCACCCCAGCCCGCCGCCTCTCACCAGGAGCAACTCCAGACTGAGACAGAGTCCAGCCCCTCTCCAGGAGACTGGTTCCAGAGCCCAAGCCATGCGTAGAGGTGAGCCCGACTATATCTAGGCGGTACCTCTCAACCTCACGCACTAACTCAGGCTCCTTCCCCACCAGAGAGGTGACATTCCATGTCCCTATTGCCAGTCTTGGCAGCCGGGGATCAGTCCGCCAGGGCCTCTGCTCCTGGCTGCCGCCCGGCACACAATGCACCCGACCCCTATGGCGCCTCCTGCGGGTGGTGGGCCTGCGGGAGGATGGGCCCATGTCTCCTCTTCGGGCTGTGCCTGGCCGAGCCCCATGGACTAAGGCCCGGCCACCAGACACTCACCCTCGGGCACCCTCCCCAGGCCTGGCTCCAGGGCGGGGCCCTGGTAACCCTATCCCGGGCAGGGTAAACTGTTCCCTCGATGTTCTCTTCATAAGGGTCTTCTGAATCGCTCTTTGTCTGGTCCCTCACCCAGGACCAATTTGCCATGGGAGACCCTACCAGGGGGCAAAAGCCCCCAGACAACATAGCCCCTGGGATCCCTGGGACACACAAACCCCTCCACCACGATAAGGTAGCGATTCACGGAGAGGCACAGATGGGTTAATTGCGCTAAAAAATTTTAATCGCGTTAATTGTGATGACGGATTAACGCGCGTTAACGCCGTAACATCGACAGCCCTGCTTTATATGTATTTATATACTGGCCAATACAGAAGGACACAAATGGAGTTGGTCACTTGAGTATATGAGGTTTTAGTAACTTGGCCCTTTTTTCAGACCTGGAGGGTCAGAACATTCAAAAATCTTGAGTAATCTGAGCCCAGCATAAATAGACATTCTTCAGAGAGGCAATAAAATGCGGGAAAGACTAACAAAATCTAACAACAGCATAATATACATTGATGCATGTCACAGTCTTCTGATTAAATTTGCTGGCGCAAGTAAAAACTGGACGGGATTAAATCATATCCCATATAAATAGCTGACCTAAAATCAAAATTTCAGTGATGGATTGAAAAATGTGTGCATGTAACCCTGCAAAAGTAATCAAGAATTGCTTTTATGCCATTCGTCATCGGATGGCGACCAATGCATAAGACAACAGCCTCAAATTAAAAAATATTACAGAAACTTACGAAACTGTTTAACACGTGTTTTCAAAGAGCTTTGTAGAAGATATCAGCCTTGAAAGTATTCCTGACAAAACATTGTCAGAATGAAGCTGAAGTTGACAAGTGATCTTACAGTTTGCCCTTTCAAATAACTACACACTGACAGAAAGGGCTCTATCCATCAGAAGCTCTTGCACCTATCTAGGTGACAAAGGTTTGCTTAAGAATAAAGTGCTAGAAAATGTCATCATTTGAATTTCTTCCATGATTGCACAAACAAAACAATTCATATCTCCATCGGCAGGGCAACATTCGGACAAGATGACATATTTAAAAAATGATAACTGTCATGGCCTGGAGGATCAGCAGGGCGCTGATTAGCAGTGTCTGCCTTTCTCTGTCTCGTTCTCTCTCTCTCTCTCTCGCCGGGGCGGAACTCATTGCGGGTTCACACCCTCGGCCCATGCCCCTCGGAGGTAGAAACACCTGAGCCTCATTAGTGTGGCCAGCGTTTAAGCCAAGGAGCGACTGCTGTTCTTCACTGGATCATTGTGTGTGACTCGCGTTAGTGAAGTCAAGCCTCAGAAAGTTTTCTCTCATGTCTTAGTGCTTTTGTAATAACAAGCATTTCTCTGACTCCCTGGACTGTTTCCCCTGTGTTTCCCAAGTGGTGAGTGTCGGAGAGAGAGACTGGTCGCGTGTGTGGATTGTTTGAAGAGGAATGAGTCCTTTCCCCTGTATTTCCCTGGAGCCCCATCCTCTCACCTTTTTGTATATAGCACTGTCCCTGCACCTTTTGTATATACACCTGGTGGACTTTGTAAATAAATTCTCTTGTGTGCATCTGACCTCGAAGTCCTGCGTGTGAGTCCTCCACATCAACTGTAACAATAACAGTGTTACTGAATGTGTCGGTAGACTTCCAATCTTAAACAAAGGTAAAATTTGAGTGAAAGCAACTTCCATAGCATCTCCTCATTTAAATCGCATTAGCTGGATTGAATAAATTGCCCCATGGTGCAGAGAAGTTCTTTGATATGTTACAACAGAAAGATGTTAAGATGAATGTCCAACGTTCTCAGTGCATTTTTGAGTTGCACTTTGAAGCTGCATGTCACCACACGCAGTAGATGTTCAGACAGATGCCCCGTGTCTTCAGTGCCTATGTGCAAGGGCTTTGAAGCTGAGTTGCTATTGAAAGACAAAGCCTCACTCCCAACACAGCATGTCACTTTTCCGTGTTCGCACCCATTTATGTTTCAAAAGGGTTTCATGATAGTTACTCTCAAGTCTGTGGCAATATTCAGCCTGTTTCAAGTTTCTCCTAGCTCTTGTTGCAATTCTGTGTGTAAGTCCATCACACAGTAAGACAGGAAGAGTGAGACGAATTACTTCTTAAGTTTTCCTTCCTTGTGGACGTCATTATAAACTAATACAAATGAGACACCTCAAAGAGCACACAAAAAAATATATATGATAATGGAGCAAAGGATGTTAAAATTTCTGTTTGGACAATGTTGTTTTTGTTTATTTTTTAAGAGACTGGCCATGAAAAAAACAAAAAAACCCCTCTTTTTTTCTTGTTTTCATGATCTAGCATAGGCATTGTCCGTCTTCTTAAGGTTACAATATATATAACATTGCATATATACGATAAACTAGCTTCCAGGTCTAATGGTGAAACGAGTGCAGAAATCCCTTAAGCCTAAACATTCTTTCTAACTGACCTCAGTAAACACTCTACATATAGTTTTATGGGCTCAGTTGCTAGTCTTGGTGTTGAAGAAGCTATATTTGGAGTATAGTTTGGCGTATAAAGTTATTAGCTAATGCTAGCAAGCCATAAAATCTATATTACAGCACACAAACACAGATCCCTGCTAATTATTGCTAAACCAACAAAAGATTTGAATTTCACTCACCAAAAATGAACAAAGTAAATATTTTTATGTTGTAAATATCTGCATTTAAACATCACTGACTATAGCATTTTGACTTAATTTTTGGAGCTAACCAATGCTTACTGACCTCTGAATTTCGTGTAATGCCAGTTTATGATTGGGTTCAGTAAAATATATTATTTTGTAATATATAGTTCTCTATTCTATCTTTTTACAATAGCAGTTGAATACATGAGATGTTCACTCTATCAGTCTTACTTGAATCTTGACTCAGTGCTGCAGAGAATACAGGATTCTGAAGTCCTCGCCATGTGTCAAGCTTGTCAGTTTATACGTAATAATTGCTGGAAATTGCCATTTGGATTCTAGATGCTTCAGCAGATCCATATTTGCCTATGGTATGCTTATTGCTTCCAGTGGTTTTTACATTAGATGGTTATAGTTCATTTCAGTGAGAGAATGAGATTTTCTTATGCTTTTGATTGCTCTCTGCTGATAGGCTTGTCAGCGCCATGACACTTTGATGGTATTGCTGCACAAACTTTAGTGCTAACCCAATTTCAAAGGTGGTCTTTGAGTAGAAATCACATTAGTGCTAAATGTAAATCAATAAATTAAGAACGTAAACAGCTGAGCTCATGGTTAATCACTGTCTAATGGCCTGGATTCATCAGACTAAGTAGTAGGGTATGGGATTTTTTTTTCTCCATTCTGTTTGAGCTGCTTTCCTCAGATTAATTATACCAATTGTGTACTTGCTACAACTATACATTAAATTTAAATTGTTTTTTTTTTTTTATGGAAACCAATACAAACAATACTTACATGATTCCTAAATTTAGATAAACACAAGATTCAACATAATCTTTTTTTAATTTATGAATAGGTCCCTTAAATATTGTAGTTAACTTTAAATGTACTGTGAATATACAGTTTATGCCAAGACTTGTTTTCCATAAGAGAAAATATAAAGCACCTTGAGGTTACTGGGACTTGACGCTACACAATGAGGACTTATCAGAATGTTGGTCCCAAAATATACCGTCTTGACCTTACAATAAAATTCCCCCTTGAGGAGTTCTTAACTAAATAAAATGAATTTAATTAATACTCATGACAGCGAATATGGTGTTCCACAAAGTGCCATTCGAGGCCCAGTATAAAAAAAAACTAAACTAAACTGAATTATCTATGGCGATTCTGTTAATTCACATAATAATGTAATACCTGTTCTAACTAATATGCTTTTTGACCTTTTAACATTCTCCAGGTTCTCTTGCCAGGAACCTGTTTAGCAACCCAGCTTTAGTGGAATTTTCACCTGGTTAGTATAACCCAATCAAAGTCTTAAAATCTTATAACTATACGACCCATTTTGGTCTCTAATTTGAAAGATAAAGTAAGTAGGTAGCTACAAAACAGCCAAAGCTGTTGGATGAACAGTTTAAGGTGTTCCATAGTGGCTTCATTATTCAGAAGACTACAATTTGTATTGATAATCTAACTAGCACCACAACCTGGGAGCCATTTCCAGGTTAAAAATGCAAAAAAAGTTTAAATATCCAGGCAAGTCATTGAACTGACTATCATCAGACATTTCCATATGCTGCCCTTGTAGCCTTGAAAACAAACCAAAGCAAAAACTAAATATACAAATGAAAATAAATAAATAAAATAAAGACATTATCATGCTTCTGTTTACTTTCCTGAAGCGGATGGACATCAATTAGCCCCATTGCAAGCTGTGAGTCGGTGACCCTTGCGTCTGTCTGTTTGCCCTGAGCCCAGGCGCACCCAGACCTGCAATATGTTGGCATAAAGACAGTCTGTGTTTGTGTGTATGTGAGCGACACTGCTCAGTGTGACTAGAGCCCAGTGTTTTGTCTCTTTTTTGGCATACATTTTATATGAAATTTCTTGCCAGAAATTCATACTTTCTTAATTTGTGTGTGTGTGTCTGTGTGTGTCTTTGTGTGTTTTTGGAGATTATCTGTATCTACACTTGTCTTTGGCTCCAAATATGTGGGTGCGTGCTGCATTTGCGTGGTAAAATTCAGTCATTTTTCTGCAGCTAATGGCGATAAAGGAGACAGTGTTTGTTTCGAAAAAGCCATCTCTGTGTATGAGGCTCTCATCAAAAATAGAACTGCCTTTCATTCCTTGTAATTAGAAGAGGTTGGATTTGTTGAATACCCTCATCCATTAATACGGGTTAGTGTTTGCTTGACAATAATGAAAACAGTGAGGGAAGATCAAAAAGCACGGAGAAGGTCCTCAACTTGAAACAATCTCCCTTTGATGTTCCCAGATACATGAAAATCAATTGCGCTGGTAGTGAGTAAAGTGTAAGTGTGTAATTCCTTTGATTATTTCAAATGTCAAAAAGTTACCATCGTTGTGTTCCCTAGCTAAATTAAATGATAAATCAAATGAGATAAGATAATATGCCCTTTTTGCTCAGTAAATCTGACCCACTTTTTACTGTTGCACCATGGGAACACAACACACTCTTAATTTCTCAGATTAAAAGCTCATTTTAATAATCATGTGACTGACCATGCAAATTAATTAATGCATTAGTTCTCACAATTAGCACTGTCTGCTTGTTAAGGGATGATGTACAGTAACTGCCTTGTTTCTGTTTAGCTGGCCTTTTTTAGTATTACTATTGTTGTATAGCATGTCTTTAAACTAATTTTGTTTAATTAAAAGTGTACAGTACAGCCCATGACCCATGAGAAGAATCATACTCAGCCTAAGATTTAAGAATAATTTAATTCTCAGTCTCAATGCAAATATACATATATAATAATAAGAAGAGGAATAAGAAGAGATTTTATTTATCCCCTAATTTCTAACTTCTGTCTTACACCAGCCAAATGATTTTAAAATCGCTCTGAAAAAATAGTTTGATTAAAAAGTAAATACAAAAAATGAAGATTAATAAAATGAATCAAGATCGTTAAATGACACAATAAGAATATTACATCTAAAATGATTGCAAGCATTGTAGTATTAGATGATAAAGATTTCTGGTATTTGTCCTTGTACCTGTGGAACTGACAGAGAGTGTGATCGGGCTCCATTAGTAACCTCTATTCACCACACCTGATGGAGGAATCCAAACGATGTCTTGATTCAAACTGTATTCAAACAGCAATAGTAAGGCCAAATTTGCTTTCTTGGACACATTCCACAGTTGACCGTTCAATATGCAGGCCACAGAAGCTTTACTTCACAATAAAATGTACAGGATCACACAATTTTAGATTGAAAACTAGTGCAACTGCTCAACATTTCTTCTTACTATTTAGATTAATGCACCTGTCTGACCAAAGTGTGTCAAAGTCAGGTATGGTCAGACAATAGTCCAGGAAGTATAGGTTTCACAATGTGTCATTGGAATGCTATATGAAGCGCAACACTGTGTTCCTTATGAGTTGTAATTAGCTCACTGAAATTGTCCATTGTTGTCCAAGCACCTTACATTATCCATGATGATTTCTGGAACACTATCAGCACCGATACACCATTCATAGCTTTTCTGTGATTACATCTCTCGCTCTGGGAAGCACAACTGTAGTACAATCAGCTGGTGAAAAGTCTACATTTCCAAGAGTATAATATTGCCAAAATCTACTAGTAGCCTTATAAAACCCCGAGACCCTCAAATCAAAAAGCAAATATTTCACTTTTCCTTAAAAAATCATCACTTAATCCACCTGTCTTAGGTAATTATAGGCCAATCTTGAACCTTCCTATTATCTCCAAAACTAGAGGAGCTGCTAATCTACTAACCCATCTTTCATATCTCTCCCCAAATGTGATCTTGGTGGGAGATTTCAATATTCACATGGACAATAATGACCTTCTGCTCACCAGAGACTTTTCTTCCTGTTTGGAAGGCTCTGAATTTAAACAATTTATTGACTTTCCCACTCACTCTAAAGGACACACCCTGGACTTGGTCTGCTGTTCTGGTCTTACTCCCTCGAATCTTTCTGCTACTGAAATCCCCATAACTGACCACTTCCTCCTTTCATTTAACCTCACTCTCTGCTGCTCTTCTACCAAGCCAACCCGTCTCATCTCGTTCCGCAACATCAAGAACATTGATATGGACATTCTCACTACCAGTTTGGACAATGTTCAGATTCCGCACTTCTATTCCACTCCTGATGATTTGTTGTTATATTATAATAATTGTCTACGCACTGTCCTTGATTCTCTGGCTCCTGTAAAAACCCACACTGTTTCCTTCGCTCGCTCTGCTCCCTGGTTTACCTCTGACCTCTGAGCTTTGAAGGCCAAAGCTCGGCAGCTAGAGCGTAAATATAAGAAATCTGGTTTAACTGTTGATTCTGAAATCTATAAATACCATGTACTTCAGTATAAAGACTCCATCAGCAAGGCCAAACAAAGCTTCTACTCTGGTATTATCGACTCTTATGAGGGTAATGCAAGGACTCTGTTTTCAGTTTTTAACAAACTAACCCCCCAACGCTTTACCACCACACTTCTATTCCTCTGAAACCTGCAACTCCTTGATGATGTTCTGGACTACGAAAATCAATAACATCCACCAGCAACTCAGATCAAATGTTGTGTCTACCCTCTCTCCAGAACCTTTTCTCCTTTTTGAGCCGTTTTCCACTTTTCATCTTCCTGATTTATCTGATATTTCCGAGTTCATATGTAAATCAAAGCCTGCCACATGTCATCTTGACCCCATGCCCACGGGGCTTGTAAAATCCTGCCTCTCTTCTTTACTCCCACTCATCTCTGCTATCATTCACTCTTCTCTCACCGCCGGTATCGTTCCCTCCTTATTCAAGACTGCTCTAGTCACTCCTATACTGAAAAACCTTCTTTAGATCCCAACAACTTTAACAACCTCCGTCCCATTTCCAATCTACCCTTCATTTCTAAAATACTCGAAAAAGTGATTGCAGCTCAACTTCATTTACACCTGGTTAATAATAACATCTACGAGAGATTTCAATCTGGTTTTCGCTCATGTCACAGTACAGAAACTTCTTTACTTAAAGTCACTAACGATCTTCCAATCGGAGCTGACTCTGGTCTTCTCACCATTCTCGTCCTTTTAGATCTAAACTCAGCCTTCGACACCATTTCTCACTCTGTACTTCTCGGCATCTCTGACACACCCCTCGCCTGGTTTCAATCATATCTCCTCAACCGTTCCCAGTTTATTTAACTAAGATCATTCCGCTCTCGTCTATTCCCCGTCACCTCTGGTGTACCCCAAGGCTCAGTCTTAGGCCCTCTTCTCTTCATAATATACATCCTCCCTCTAGGTACCATTTTCCGCAAATTTGATCTTCAGTTTCACTGTTTTGCTGATGAAACCCAGCTATAACTCTCTTGCAGACCTGACTCCTCCCTCCCACCTTCCTCCCTTTCAGAATGTCTATCCGAGCTAAAATCCTGGTTTACCTCTAATTTTTTGAAGCTCAATGAGGATAAAACTGAGATCCTCCTTATTGGCACCAAATCCAACCTTTTAAAGGTGAACCATTTCTCACTCACGATCGATAACTCCACAGTTTTCCCTTCTCCTCAGGTTAAGAGCCTTGGTGTCATCCTAGACAGTTCACTTTCCTACAAATCTCACATCAATAATCTCACCCGTTCTGCCTACTTCCATCTATGCAATATTAACAGATTACTTCCTTCTCTTTCCACCCAGTCTACGTCCATTCTTGTCCACAGTCTTGTTACACTCCGTATTGACTATTGCAACTCTCTTCTGCATGGTCTCCCCCAAAAACCCCTCCATAAGCTTCAACTGGTTCAGAACTCTGCTGCTCGCATTATCACCAGAACCCCCTCCTACCAGCACATCACCCCTGTTCTTCAGGAACTTCACTGGCTCCCTGTGAAATTCCAGATAATAACTTCTTCTGCTCACCTTCAAGGCCATTCATAACCTCGCTCCTCCTTACCTTTCTGACCTGTTAACCACTACCTGTTCTGCCCATTCACTTCGATCTTCCCCTTCTATCCAGCTTGCTGTACCTTCCTTCCACCTCACCACCATGGGAAGCAGAGCTTTCAGCTGCTCTGCTCCCAGGCTGTGGAACTGCCTACCCCCAGAAATAAGAAACATTGGTTCTCTCCCCCAGTTTAAATTCCAACTCAAAACTCATCTGTTCAAATCTGCATATTCACTGTGAATCCACTGTTTGTTAATTTTATCTTGTGCTTTTGTTTTATTGTTCTTATTTTGCCATTGTTTTACTATGTGTCTTCCTATTGTAAAGTGTCCTTGGGTGACTTGAAAGGCGCTCATAAATAAAATTTATTATTATTATTATTATTATTATTATTAAAACAGCTAACTGATCATCTGCAGAGGAATTGTTTATTCTAAGAGTTTCAGTACAGATTCAGAATTCATTAAAGTACAGAAACAATATTATTGAAGATTATAGATGATCTTCTTATTACCTATGACAATGGACTTATCTCCATTTGTTCCCCTAGACCTCAAAGTAGCATACTATACTTCTGATCATATTTTATTACAGAGATTAGATATATCAAAGGTATTGTGCTGCAGTGATTTGAATCATATATACCAAATAGACCAATTTGTTCATGTAAATGGGGAGTCTTCTCCACATCCTAAGGTTAATTATTGAGTTCCACAGAGTTAAATAGAACCAATTCTATTTACATGAGGCATGCTTCTCTCAAGCAGTATACTGCCATAGCATAGCTATGCAGATGATACTCAGCTTTATCTATCTACGACGCCAAAGGAGACACGTCATTTAGTTAAACTGCAGAAATGTCATAAAAACATAAACTCCTGTATCACATCTCATTTCCTGCATTGAAATTGAGATTAAACAGAGGTTATTGTACTTGGACATTAAAGTCTTAGAATCCTGGTGTCTAACCAGATACTTACTCTGGATAGCATTAACACTGAGGGGAAGCATATTTCTCTCACATCGGCTTCTCTTGATTGGCTTCCTGTTAAATCCAAAACCTTTCAATTGATTAGAATTCCCAGTCTGCAATTAATAAAATACAAAATACTACATAGAGTGCACTATACAGATCATCGGATGTTCCAGATGGACTTTACATCTTCCAACAACTGCTCACACTGTCAAGGCAATACACCGGACAATTACATCCATGCTCTTTGGTACTGTCCACCAGTTCAGAAGTTTTGGCGCGGGATATGTGAAGACTTATCAAAGTGTCTGAAATGTAAAATTCCAGCCTCCCCTTTAGTGTGCTTGTTGGGCAAATTGGATGATGTCACTACAGAAACAAATACAGTCCACATGGTTTTTACTGCCCTATGCATTGCCAAGAAAATGGTCCTCATGAACTGGAAAAATAAAAATAATCTTAATTCTAACCAATATAGAAACCATCTAATAGATCACATTAGTCTCGATACAGCCTCTGCCACCATATTAGCTCAATCCCTCTGGGCTCCTTTGATCGGCTCCATCACCAAGCGGGGGTCGGGGGTCGTAGTTTGGTCCTGTCTTCGCTATTGTGGTTGATGTGGAGGTAGGGACGGGCTTAGGCCATCTGGAGAGTCCCTAGGGACGTTTCCCCTGGAGGGCTTAACCCGGGGGTTGTGGTCATGACCTGGCTAGGGGCTCTGGTGGCTCTTAGATGGTGTTTCCCTCGTGGTTGCATGCAGCAGGGCTGGGATAGGGTCTGTGCTGGCAGACGTATGTTTGTCTTCACACACCCCCGTTGTCTGTTAGCCATTGGGGCGGAGGGGCTTGGCGGAGGTGTTGGCCGTCCGATAGACCCTGTGCACGAGAAAATGCTAACTTCCTGTTTTAAGACCGGATGTAGGGTTGTACATTTTCGGTAGCTTTATTTTGCAGTCAATTGCTACTGTGAAGGTGGACTCAAAACAGAAAGATTACGTTAAGTTACAAAGAGCAGAGGGTGGGAACACTCACCATTGCTGTGTCATAAAAAAATCAAATATCAATTTTGATGTTTGAAGAGCGTAGATCGATCGCTTGTTTACATCACTCAGCACAAGCAGAACTGCATTACTGCATGCAGAAGACACATCGCCCACATTCAGAAGCACATCTCTGTATAGTGACAGTTCTTGTGATTTAAACAGACAAATGTTCAGCATTCAAACTACATGTGAACAATAGTCAAAGCCAGATGTTTCCCCGTTAAGTCGATGTCAGTACACACCTACGCAGCATGTCAACAAACCGTGAAAAAAAAAAGTCACAGGATATAAAAAAATACATGAATGATTGCAGGTAAGGGTCTCTATATGTTAGTATTTACGAAGGGTATGTTGTGACTGATCTTTAAAATTGCAGTGGTCCCTCGCTATAACGCGGTTCACCTTTTGCAGCTTCACTGTTTCGCGGATTCTTTTAGTGCAATTTTGCATGCTTTTTGGGGTTTTTTTGTTTTTGTTTTTTAAAGCCCATTGTGTTCTGCGTCCCGATTAGCTGTAGATCACACGGCAGAATTGCTACATCACTAGCAGTGTGACATTGAAGTGCTGTACTGTATGTTTGTAAGTTTTCTCCCCAAAAAACACAACAATGTCGATGAAACGTTTTGCACCGTCAAAGGCTCCTGCGGTAGCACCCAAAAGGAAGAGGAAAATGCTAACCATCGCACAAAAAGTTGCGACTTCTGGACATGCTAAAGGAAGGTAGAAGTTACCGTTTTTTGGTTTTTTTTAATCATACCGCGCATATATATTATATACATTATAAGGTGCATTAAGCTTAAATTAAGCAATTAAGCTTAAAGTTAAATTCATTAGTTCTAAAATCTGTCATTATTATTTATAGAAAAACAAATATACTGTATGTTTATGTCTCAAATAAATGTTTGGGACTAAAGACAGGTTTTGATCTTTGGTTTCATTCTATAATGGAATTTTTTTTTTTTTTTTTTTTTTTTTACGAAGGTTTGAACTTTGAGAGTGTTAAACAAGAGAGAAAAGTGTGAAAATGTTCATGCCTGTCTGAGAAAAGTGTATAAAGTGTGAATTGAGGGGTTTTACAGCCTTAAAACATCTAAAATAATTGTAAATAATAAAGCTGGCTACTTTGCAGATTTCACCTATTGCTGGTTATTATTAGAACATAACACCCGCGATAAACGAGGGAACCATTTATACAATTACTGAGAAATTTCAATCCTTTCTCTCTTTTGCTCTGAGGGGCGAGGGAAAAATATCGACAAGTCGATGAACATCATCTACAGATATATTCGGTAAATGTCCAAGACATCTTGAAAAATGTAAATCGCCCCTTGATTCGTCCATTTGGTTGACTTCACACCGGAAACGAAGCGCCCTACAGGAGTTTCCCCACCAGAAGTTGCATATGCTAAAGTGCACATAGTCTATTGGGGTCTGGGATGTGGGGCCTACCTGCTCCTGCAGGGCCGGGGGTGGTCTGCTTGTCTCCACTCCGGGGAAAGGGTAACATCTCCTAGGTCTAGGTGCGATTTCCTCCTCTGGGGGCGAGGGTACCTGGACCTGGGGTATAGAGTATTCTTTGGGGAGTGTGATTGTGTGTACAATGTCCATTTGTGTCTGTCTTTACGTTGGGTGAGTGCTGTATTTGTATATGTGTGCATGAAGGTGGGAATGCACGTTTGTGTCTGTGTGTGCCTGTTTGTCTGTGCCTATATGTCAGGTCGGGTCTCAGAGTCCACCTCTCTGGGAACATCTTAGGCCCTCCAAAGCAGGGAGGCCTATCTCCCCTCACCACACTCTCTGGCGGTGGCTGATGCCCTCAGGCGCCGGTGCTTTGGTCGTTCTTGGTATCCAGGGCTGGGCGCTCATGTATGTACCGGCTCACTCCTGGTGGCTGCTTGGCGGGGACTGGCGCCCGTGGCTCAGTCGAGCCCTTCCGGGGGGTGGGGGGCCCTCCGGCCTCTGGGCCTGTGGCTCGGTTCACTCTGGCAAAGCTGGCTGCCGGCAGAGCCCACGGGCACGTCACTGCAGCCCCCTCTGGCTTCTGCTCCCTGGCTGCTGGGTGACCCCTCATCTGGGGCTCTCCTCAGCTCTTCCCAGGAGGGTGGCACAGATGCCCCTCCGGTGGTGCTCCTTGGGGCCTCTGGATGTCTGGGGCCTGGATCTCCTCCATGCCTGCTTCATGCCCTGGGGGACGGGGCTATGGCTCTCCATACCCTCTAGCAGATTGTTACATGAAGAACCCTTTTGAATACAAGCGCATTGATCCACACAGGTGTGCACACAGGTATACACACAGGTGTTCACTGTTTATAGACACAAACTACATCTTTCTTGGCTGCTACCTCAAAGCTAATTGTGCGCTGTCTGTCCTGAGTGCTTCACAACAACATTCAATATTTAGTATTTACTGTTATTTAGGCTTAGCTAGATTAAAGGGATGGTGCTGTGTTTATTATGTTGCTCTCTTTTTTTTGCTTGTTTTCTCTTTTTTAATTTTTTTTCTCTCAACAGGTGACCTTTTAAGTGTCCTTTCTTACTGTCCCTCTTCCCCTCTGTTTTTCTTTGTCTTCATCTTTCTTTCTCCCTTTCCTATCCCCCAGCCACGTCCCATCTGTAACAACTGAAAATAAAATAAAATAAATAATAACAACAAAGGTCGATCAAATAGACCAATACGGCAAGGTCGTGATGATCCACTTGGTAAAGTAAATCCGCTGGGTATCTTTGTTGGCCTTCAGACATCAATTCTGATGGCTAAAGAACCAAACGGGACAGGCAAAAAAAAAAAAAAAAATCCAGAATCAAATTTACAATCTTTCCTCATATACAATGTCTTGAGTAATCAGGCTCCATCTTATCTCAAAGACCTCATAGTACCGTATCAGCCCCTATGCAGCCATTTATTGAATTCAACTTCAGAAAATTTGTAAAGGTCCCTGAGCTTCCCTACCAAAAAAATAAATAAATAAAAGTCCAACCAAAAAATAAGTTGCTTACCTAATGTTCTACTTTGGAAAACCGGAAAAAACTGGGTTCAACAGAAAAGGCTTCTTACTCCTACAAGGCTGCTGCAGTGGACAATATATATTCAGTGAAAGGGTACAAATGACTACTTTACAAAGCCATTCACAATTATTTACAAAGATAATGTTCTAGCGCCAGACACACAAATCAACTTATACTTACTAATATACCAGTTGGCTAAGTTTCCAGACAGGGACACTCAAAGCAACAATCAGAAACACAGGCTATTTGTTGGGTGGTGGATGCAAGGAGAGAGGGGTGAGGCGGCTGTCATCTGGTGGTTAGGAACTTGCTGCTCAATCAATTATCCATTCGTGAAACAGGAATGAATTCAATCCAACAACTCAGCAGGCACTGGTCTCCATCAAGACATGAAAATGTCCACACCTGAGAGAAAGGACAGAGAGAAAAAACCACAACCATCCTCTGGTGGGAGGAGCCACACACAAACACACACACACACACACATATGACCCACATGATCTTGGGTCATAACAGGACATTTAAAAGTAGAATGGGAGGACAGACAGACACCCTCTCTGATTTTAAGATTAGGCTTAAAACTTTCATTTTTAATAAAGCTTATAGATAGGGCCAGATCACATGACCCTGAACCCTCCCTCGTTACACAGCAATAGGTCTAAGCTGCTGAAGGCTACCCATGATGCAGAGTGTTTCTTCTTCACTGACCTCTTTTCACTCACTCTGTGTTTATACACTGTGTTTATACCACTTTGTATTTAATCATTAGTTATTATTACATTGTGCCTCTCTTCCACAGTGGGTCTTTTGTCCTCTCTCCCACCACTGGACCTCCAATTAGTCATGGCAGATGGCTGCTCCTGCCTGAGCCTGGTTCTGCCTGTTAAAAGAGAGTTTTTTCTCTCCGCTGTCACCAAGTGCTTGCTCATAGTTGTCTAATTGATGGGGTTTTCTCTCTATTATTGTTGTGTCTTTTAGGGACTTTTTAACTTGCAACATAAGGTAGAATAAAATCTACTTAATAAAAATAAATCACGTAACAACAATGGGAGCAGCAGAAGGCTGCCACTCAAAGCACAAACAAAGCACTGAGGCAAAAAACATAAATATCTATCTATCTATATCTATCCATCTCTCTCTCTCCCTCTCTCTCTGTGTATATCTATCTATCTATCTATCTATCTATCTATCTATAGATAGATAGATAGATAGATATATATATATGCATAGGGACATTTGGAACCCTTGTTTGTCACAAACAGCATGACACAGAACATGGAAAGCACAGCTTCCCTAATGGATTACAGGCATGCATTATGTTCTTAAGAGGGAATTAAATTGGTATCTATACAGAGTCATGTTTTTCCTTATAAAAAACACACACACACAGAGCACACAACTCGACATGTGACAGCAAATAATCAAAACGAAATATGTACTAAAAAATGTAGAAGCTACGTCAGAACTCAAAGCTGTTTTTATCATCGTGAGCTCTGGAAGAAAAACAATGCTGGGAGAGGCAGAAAAGAAACAACAAAGAACGCACATTATTGAGAAGAATGGTGATGTCGGATGAGGGGCATGCGGTAAAGAGATACAAGCAAAAGAATGCTGAAAGCATTGCGGTCTTCTGCCAGGCTGAGGGATTCAAATTAAGGCTGTAACCCTCATTCATTGAGAACTCATTCCCTAGCCATCACAACCAGCACCTGTGGCTCTCATGGGAGGGGTGACTGAGTGAGAGAGGGGAAAAAAAGCAGGCATAAATCTGACCTGAATTTACAGCAGTCTTCCTGGTAAACATCCACTGTGAGGCTTTGTTCAGCCTTGATGCTGTATTTAAAGCTCAAATCTGGTGGGGTCTGTTGACTGCACGACATGTAATGATGGGCTTTGTTGTGTACTAATTTATTAGCTTGGGAATATTTCCACTTGGTATTCTTCCAGGTGTTCATTTAGGTCCGAATGATATTTTTTGTCTTTTAAAATAATGTCAATTACAGTAAGTAAGGGTGCATTTTCAGTGTATAAGAGCATTTACTTTTTGCTTGAATACATAATAGTGGTATTTTAATAGTGAAAGTGGTTAAATAAGTCTTGAATGCATTTATGCATGCTTTTTATTTTAATGCAATGAGATGTGGTCAGTTGGCCATTGTGTTTCACATTGTGCTTTTTTCTTTTAGTTATCTATGTCTTAATATTTTGTCATTTGTTTTTGAAGTGATTTCTAAATACACATCATTATTTGTTTCTTCATGTTATTATTTAATGGAACTATTGTACACATGTGATACCAGCCTGTATGCAACTGGAATAGAACAGACACATTTCCCACCAGGTGATGGATCACACATGATCTTAATATATCCATGGGATAGCATGTTCTCCTTCACTACGTCCATGAATCTTCTCTGTGATCTTCCACTGCTTAGCTTCCCTTCTCCATATTCAGCATCCTTTGTTCAGTATATCTATTATCCTCCCTTTGCTGATGTCTAAACCATGTCAACATTGGCTCCCTAACTTCGCCTCCAAATTACAAGATTTTTACTGAGTTGTCCCTCTGACATAGTTTAATTCTTGCTGTTATACTTCTGTCACAAATCGCCTCAACACTCATCTCCACAGACTCCACCCTGCCTGCACTCTCTTCTTCACCTTTCTTGGCACTGTCTGTTGCATTGATTGGTTGATCCCAGGTATTTAAATTCTCCTGCCTTCACTACTTCTACTCCTTTCAACTCGCTGTTACACCTGTCATCACAAACATGTATTTGATGTAATGATTTAAATGTATTCTGTCTTTGACTGCCTTTCATTCCTCTTCTCTTCAGAGTATACCTCCACCTCTAAAGGTTCTACCTGCTCCCTTCTTTCACTACAGATCACAATGTGCAAACAAACATAATCTGAGAAGTCTCCTGCTTGACCTCATCCATCACCACTCCAAACAAGACTCAATTCCTTATGTAATCCTTCACATACTTATCTGCCACTCCCTAATGCAGTGATCATGATTTAACTCTGCATGTACCAAAGAGTGAAACATGTATGTCTCTGGTGTTTCAAAAGCAGCAAACATTTCTCCAAGAGAGAATTTTAAAGCACTGCTTTTCTTTGTCACTGACTGTAATCTGCAGTTTTTCTGAACTGTCCTACATCGATGTCCTTAGTGATGGGGTTGGGTTATTGATCTGCTACTCACAAAGCTGAAGCCAAAACAGCAAATTGTTGTTTTTCCTGTCTTAGTTTAATAACTGCAACCAAAGTCTTGTGTTTTCTTTGAAACACAACAGTCTTAAGTATACTTATTAGCTCTTAGAATAGTTCCAATACCCTCAGGGAAAATGAATTTAGATCCCATTATTTAACAATGCAGAAATTCAGCTGACATTGTTAGACAATGTTTGAGGAAACATTCTGTCCACACTTTTCCTAAAATGGCACCTACCCTAACAAACAAAAAAATAAGATTAAAAATTGTATTATGCAAGTACCCAGAAGACCCTTTGCTCTTTGTTCTAAAAACATACACTGGATCTATGCCTTGTATTGTTACAAGACCTGAGGACATCTGGCATGATGCTTTTGTATCATGATACCTGAAGAGGTCTAACCCCTTACACTATGTTTTTGAGAAAATAAAAAATAGTTTTTCGTTTGTGTAATTTATTTATGTATTATTTCTTACTTGTTAACCCCTGCAATTTAATCCATCTCAGAATATAAGTCAAAAGTACTTTTATGCTATGGAGTTAGTGTTTAGGTGTTGTATAACACAGTGCAATATAGTATAGAATAGCATAGTATATTATTTTTTAATATATTCATTTTGTTTTCTTTGCTTTTTGTAATTTAATTTACAAAGTTTGCAGTCAGGTAAGAACAAGTGCAAAGTGTAGATTGTTGTTATTTGTTCTGCTGAAACTCATTTATTCTTGACTTTTTTCTGGCTTTATTCTCTTTCGCTCGACAATACTTTTTCTTTTTTAAAGATACAGTATGTGTTGAGGTCAACTCAAACAAAGACAGATGTGAATTGCAAAAGTGAGGTCAGATATTTTGATGCAAAATATAATGTGATATTTTTAACCCCCACACACCAGTATCATTTCCTAAATGCTGTCAATACAAACAAAGAAAGTAGAATTTTAATCGTAGTTTTAAAGATAAAAGACACTTTTGTTTGACCTTATTTGACCTTGATGAAGAAGTCCAAAGTAGCATGATATTTAGAATCTTTATAGATCATTCTCTATATGTTGTCAACAGAAAAAATCAGAGTAAGAAACATAGTTTTAAATAGTTTCTATAGCATTATTATCAGTTTAACCTTCAGATGAGTCTATTGACCTTGACGGAGAGGTCAGAGGAAAATGTGATATCATATTTTTAGTTTTTTATATGGTACTTTCCATAGGTTGACAATACATACCACACTTGTAGGAAACACAATTTCAAGGATATAAGGCTTTTTGTCAAATTTAGACCAATAAATCAGTAAGTTGACTTTGAAGACCTCGGTGGATGTAAGCCAGATTTCAATGGATTGTAAGCGTGAGACAACGTAACATCAGAATTCGTTCAAAAATATTCGAACTATCGTGTTTAGAGACAAAATGACTCGCATGCAAATGCTACCAAAAACATAACCTCCTTGGCGGAGGTAATGATTCCACTCGATATAGTGCCAATGTAGAAAGCAGCTTACCTTTTCATGTAGGTGCAGTGCACATCTTCATATATAGAGAGATATTAATGTACCTTAAAAAAACAAAACAAATATAGACACATTTTTAACACCTAGTCAACAACATCTGTGCACACATTTACTGTAGCGTGTGCAGATACTGTTCAAATAACTTTTAGGGTGACTTATCACTGAGAAGGACTTCAGATGTGAGGTAAACACAGTGATAATGAATAAATCATGCATTGTTAAAAGGTCCTGTCAACCCATTACATCATATCATGATACTTCTTGCAATTCATCTCTTTTGACACATTTATTGGACCTTTGTTCCTATGGCTAGAGCTAAGCTTTGACAGCATCCCTGTCACCTGCAGCTTTATTTATTTATTTTTTATCAAAACAAATAAACAACAGCTTTAATATTTAATCTGCTGTGCAGTAATGAATTTCCATGTGTCTATTGATCTGTCATATAAGACAAGTACAGTGCCCAACAGGGTGCGAAGCAAACAAAACCATCCATTATAGATGAGCAATCTTCTTGATGGTGTCACATTATTTATGCACCCTGTCTTATGCAGTAGTTTTGATATTTAAAACATTCGTATGATTAACCACATACTGTAGGGCCCATTTTCAAAGCATGTAATCATCCTCTGCATTTGCTGGAGAAAGTCATTAGAAATGAGAGTGGAATAAGACCCCTTTTGTGTTCTTGTTCCTTGACATGCACATCCGATAAGCAAGTGCAGTATTTGCTTTAGCCAAATGATTGTATCTTAAACTACATGTATGTATTTCTGATGCTCATTGCTACTGGTGACCTTTCAAGGGTTTTCCCAATTCTCGCCCTGTGACAGCTGGGATAGACTCCAGCCCTCATATGACCTTGAACTGAATAAGCTAAGAAACTGGATGGATAGGCAAATGGGTGAATGCTCATAGCTAAATAATCTGTCATGCATCACATACTGAATGTCGGAAAAAAAACCCTGATGTTATAAGACCAGACTGCTTACCCACCTCCACATGATAAGCAGTATGTTCAAAGACCCCTAGTGGTGCTCACCAATAACAACCCTGACACCCCACAACAACAATATTCTGGAAATGCCTAGCAGCAAAATAATACATCCAGGACAGTCATGTTTTGATCTTGCAACATCCCAACAGTTTCAATTTACCTTAAAGCTCTGGGGCCAACCATTAAACACTCACCATGTTAAACACAACCACACCACTTGCTGCTGCATCCCAAAAATAAACCCAGAATCATCCCCATTTGCTTTCAGCTCTTAAATAAATTATGTGAAGAGACCATGCATTTCACACATGCTGTATTTTAGGTTATATTCACCAGAACACAGAGCAGCAAAGCAAGGGTGAGAACCAGAATCTAACATTAAATTTGTCTTGTAGCATCTTGATGCATGCTCATTCAGTGAGTAAGAAAATCCCAGAAAGTTGATTCTGTTTATCTAGACAATAACCAATTTGTCATAAAATTGATTTAAACGCATCAGTTATGACAATCTTGCATATCATGTATGCATACTGAAAATAAAACATCCAGATGAATACGATCAACTTTCTGGAATTTGCTTGTAATGTTTGCAAATAAAATCAGTGGCACATTTATAAATTGATAATGAACCCTGTAAAGCGTGAACCATCAAGTAATTGCCAGAAAGTTGTTGGAGTGTTTCTTAAACCTTCTGACAAAGTTTTTTTTTTAAAAAGAAATTAATTATATTTTTGCATAGATGACTCTTAATTTGTACCATGTTTGCTACATCTGACATTTTTGTACAATTACCTGCTTGCAATTATATTGCACCATTTATTCAGGTTTTTCAGGGAAAATAATAACACTGATGTAACAGTGTCAAAAACTCAAAACACTTACTTGTACCCCGAGATAGCAAAATATTTGCTTGTGTAGGCTGTCGTCCCAGGTCAAAATGAAGAAGCTAACCACTTTCTTGTAAACGAACAAAGCTAGCATAAGCCAAGCTAACTAAATGTTACTATGTGATAGTCAAAGATTTGTTGCCTTGCTTTGTGACAAATAAGTTGTTGTTATAATGATCTTACTGGAAAATTAAACCAAGAAACATCATGTATTGCCACTATCTACTGTATATCTAAAGCTAATGAAGAACTTACAGATTTTGATAGTTAAACCAACACAGTAGCTGAAATATCTATATAACTATTTATAAAAATTGGCATTTTTGTTACAATTTTCTAAAGATTATCCTTCCTCTTATCCGCTATCCCAGTCTGTTGCAGGGGTAACATATATACACAGACAACCATTTGCACTCAAATTCATGCCTATGGGCAATTTAGAGTTTCCAGTTAACCTAACCTAACCTAACCTAACCTAACCCCACTATCCGAAAGGTAATATCCCAACAAATCTCAGATCAGATCTTAGGAAATATTGGATTGTTCAATTGTTTAGTTGTAGTGAAAAAAGCTCTATGTTTGCACTTTGATTCTGTGACATTGTAAATTTTCCTCGAATCTATCAATTATTACATTTAAAGATCAAATCAATATTGCCCGTATTTTGTGTTTGTAACTAATTAGCAAATGTAACCACTAACAGAACTAATCTGGTGATAATGGTAACATGTTAAACAGCAACATGATAGTATTGTCACTGTTTACCCATTCACAGTTGTTACTGGGAACCTGTGTAGGACTGGGGAAAGGTTAAAATTAGATAAATAGTTAGTTAAATAAGAAAACCTCAACCAAAGATTGATTGCTGATGACCTGGTGGATGTTAAGAGCTCAAAAAGTCTAATTGCAGCTCTGTCATGACCTGCTGAAGTAGACATGACTTGTTACATGTCTCTATTTTCACAATGGAAGAGGTATATTCATTGTAAGATGAACTGTTCCTTTATTAAGAGTTGTAATTCTGTGCCTACAGCTTTATGTTTCTCGCCCAAGGATGGAGAATGATGCCTTCAAGTAGAAAGCTGCTGTGAAGGAGCCTTTGTTATGCCAAAAATATGATGTTATGAGGACAGGATGGCCCACACTGCTCACAATTTGTGAGCTATTATTAGAAAGAAGTGTCACATATATAAGAAATCACATTTGAGGGATTTAGACATACCATTTTTATACAGTATGTGGCTATGTATACCTCTTGTAATTCTGACAGTGTTTTCCAAGAAATGCTATGAAAAGATGGTTTTCATACAGTTTTTGTGTTCTATGCATCTTGGTATACAACAGTGTGACACACAGTGTGCTCGCTGTTCTGGTTATATTTCTAAAGCTCTTACCAGTGGGACTCTCTAGCATCCAACAAATGTAAAATTTATGTCCCATGAACTTGTGAAACTGAGAATTTATGTCCTCCAGATTGTTATCAGCAGAGTATGACAAGCAGGGAAACTGAGAAAATGACGAAGCAGCACGACCTGTTGTCTATGTTGAATCTTCGTGAGAAAATCTTTTTTGCTCTATGCCCACGTACACAACAGCTGTAGCCTTTTAATAAAGTAGCGGGTGGCCTTGGTTTTCTCTGAACTGAGGTTTGTCAGAGGTTTGTGTGAACTCATATGAGTGGATATGTGTGTGTCTGTAAGCACTCAGCCATGGCAGACGACTGATTGATGGCTGAGCAAGTCCAGGATGCTCCATGGCTGCTACAGATTGGCACAGCAGAAAGCTGGCAATGGAAGTGCTGTGAAACACACACACACACACACACGTACAGGACATACACGACACATAAACACACAGTCATCATTTTTTTTTCAGCTACACCAGACCAATGACAGAACATCCCAGGATGGGAAGGTTGTCGCCCACATGCCCTCCACATCTTGTCGACGGTTGAACCTGCCAAGTGTCGTTTTTAAATGCCAGAATGGAACGGTGAACATATGGAGACAGGGTTAAGATTTACAGGTTGTTTCTAGGACATACAGTATCTCAATTTTACACATTTTAAACATTTTATACTAAAATTGTATCTGAAAATATTTTACTTAAGGGAAGCAAAACATACAATTTTAACAGTACGCCAAAATATTTGCTCATGCAAACTAATTTCTTTCAATATTAAACTCTTTTTTAATCCCAGAAAAAGGTGGTATATTAAAGATTTATGAACACTTTAAGATGCATACATTTGTAGACATTTTTAAGTATTGATTTTAGCACTGTGGTCCTTGCCATGTATTGTTTTTGGACAAGATAGTGAATTGCCTTGTTATCAGCTGCATTCATAGACTGCATGGCTGCACTGGACTGAAGCAGATTTTGTGGACAGTCTGCACTACACTGTGGGAAATAGCATTAGTCAGGCCATTTATACTTTTTTTTTTCAAGAAGTACCGACACCACAAACATTGAGGCAAAATATCAGGTAATGCTACTAAACTTGGTTAGCAAACTGCAGCCATAGATTGTATGGGTGAATATCACAGATACTTGTTAATTAGTGTCATATAACATTAAAAAATGATTTTACTTACTAAAAGTGAAGCCTTTGTGGACAGTTTTCAGCAAACATCTCTTATATTTCAGCAAGAAAACAACCAACTCCTACTACAAAGCTATGCTGCTGTAATAGATGCAGTATGAAGAGTCCAGGTACTGAATCCAGCCCGCCTGCAAACCTGTCCCAATTCAAAATGTCAAGTATTGAAGTGTCATAAAACAAGAAACATGACAAAGAAGACCAAAGAATGCTGGGCAACACGATTCCTTTATCAGACAAGAATGGGATGACATTCCAGCAGCTGGTTTTCAAATCAGTGTGTGAGGCTAGCAGGGTTAGGACCCAAAAGTGCAGGCCTTGTAGACAAAGGCTAAACTCAACAGCAGTTTTATTGAACACAGCTGGACATAATCTAACTAACAGGGGAAGCAAAACTGAACATGATGCACACAGGACAATCAGAATAAAACAGGAAACAGATGGTCCAGACACAGGGAAGCAAGGGAAACAAACACTCAGATGAGACTGACTAAATACTGAGAAACAGGTAGAGAGCGAGAGTGAAGTATAGAGAGAGAGCGAGGGACACCGAGAGAGAGTGAGATCCATGGAGACAGAAACTCGACATTCACAACCAGACATAACTGACTACACACAGGGGATGCTGGGGAGGACACACAGAGGCAAGACCAGGACATGAAAGGGAAAAAAACTCAAAGAACTAAGGGCAGGTACCATCGCAATCAAAACTGAACATAAGAATCACATATTCCCTAAAGAATGAACAAGACCAAACAATGCAAAACACAGTACAAAATGAACCTCATGAACCCAAACAAACTCAAAACACTGGGTCAAAAATCCCAGGACCGTGACACTGGTCTCCTCAACTCCCAGACATTTACACATTGTTTTTACAAGAAAAGGAGATGCTACACAGTGGTAAACATTGCCCTGTCTGAACTTCAAAATGAGCCAATATTTTTCTTAAAGTGGGGAGTTTCCTCACTTGAAACATTTGATATGTTTTCTATGTTCTGTTGGGAATAAAAGCTGGGTATATGAGATTTGCAAATCATTGGATTCTCTTATTTATATTATGTATGAAATGTATCCTAACTTTTTTTGGATTAGGGTTTGTACAATTAACCACACAGCAAGCCATGTTATTTGTCAGATAACTGCATTAAACTGTTTTAGAGGGCACCGACACCACAAACACAGCTGAGAGGTCCAGTTCACTGACTCCAATTAGCTGAGGTGATGCCTAGCAGGCAGCTAGTGCCTTAGTCAGTACCCAATGTCACAAGGAAATTAGCTACAGAGACAAAAAATTGTTCTATTATATCAGCCCGTAAACATCTTTTTATTTCTACTACAAAATTGGCCATTTTAATTTAGGAATCTGGGGATGGTTGCATTTTGATGCCTGATTCAATATGTTATGGAACTGAACTTCTTCTGCTTCCTTTGGAATCAGATGTCACCATTTGATTTAGAATTGAAAATGGGCCTCTAAACCAAACCAAACCAACCAAATTTCCCCTTGTGGGACAATTAAAGGAAGGATTATTCTAACGTGGCCATATGAGTATGCAAATATTATATATACATTGTTATGAGAAAAAGTAGGAGATCTTATCTTTTATATCAAGTGAAAGCCAAGTATCTATTGTCCATTGTTACTTTTGACAATTATGTATAAATGTGTTCAGGCACATTTGTTCTTCTGTTGGTTAAATAAAGGCCGCACAAAACATTTACCTTCAGGTAAAGAAATCTAGCCGTTTCCAGGGAAACCATAATAGGTAAATCACTCCAATATTGTTGGCATCTTAATTTATAGGTACTTTCATCTGAAAGCCTCCTGACAGAAAGGAAGCAAAATGACTTGAGGTGTCAGAAAAGTAGAGGGTTTCAAGACAAATGAGACACCTTCGATTTTAGTAGTTATTAAAGTATGTGGAACAATGGTTTTGCTAGAGAACAAAATATCCCCAAACTGCTATTGTTGGGGTAGAAATGTGCTGCTGCCTCCAGCAGATTCTGCACAGCACACATACAGGATGCATTAATACACTGAAAAAAAGCATAAAAACCTCCACATACACAGTGTGCAAGTGTAAAGAAATATTCCTGCAAATATGCAACAAATTAGTCAGCAAGAGAGGGGAAAGTGACTATACTGTAGAACCATGTAGTCTTTTTTGTGTTTTTGTTTTTTTCCAGTTGCACATGAGTCTTCCTTGTTATCACCTCAGGTGACAGAGTTTATTAAAGCAGTTGATAACCCAAGTTCCTTAGACATGCAATAAAACCGAGCTTCATTAGTTTTGTTTATTTGCCAACTAAAAGAGAACGTGAAGAATTAAAGGTGTAATTGAGTTGAAGTTCTATGAAATGAAAAATGTGATTCCACCTTGTATTTCTTTGACAAACTACTTCTATGCTGCAGCAGAAACCATAAATAAAACTTGTATATACTCATATCAAAAGACATCTCTTAGAGAAATTGTGTTTCAAGTCTTCCAGGCTAAATATTCTCAATAACTTGTATGTGATGTGTTGTATTCTTTTATAACTAATTGGCTTTGCCACAGATATTCAGGAGGAAAAAGAATCTTTGCTTAAAGTGTTTAATTTTTTATTTAGTTTTGTTGGTGTTTGCTAGACATTTTTTTGTTCCTAAGGAATGGAGCCTAATGACTTTCGTCAAGCCTTGAGTTTGGGTCTAGTACAGCCATAGGCATTGTAAGGCCCAAGTGCCACATTCAGTCCATTGGTTTTCCCTGACTGGCCGACGTGAGGTCTATAGTAAACCAAGATTCCAGCATAAATAAGTACATATCATGCAGTTTGTCTTATTTCAGCCACTAAACACCCTGCAGAATTTAAAGGTTTTAACAAGACATGGACTTCTAAGTAAATATCAGCTGGTGTTAATGGTAAAGCTGTGTGCATTTTTGGTGGAGAGCAGATAAGAATTTACATTTGCAATAACCATTACAAGACTAAACATGCAGAGAAATGCACTTGAACTCGTGAACTTTTCTGATTTAGAGGACATACCTTTGCTACCCTTGTTAGAAAAACTACAAAAGCAACAAGTACTTTTAAGCTAGCTTTACAAAACCAGTGATGGAGCAGTCAAGAACAGCTTTGTGATTTTGCATTTAGGTTTTCAGCTGAACTCCAGATTTATTAGTTACCCAAACTTGATTTAGTGCCACTTCAAGATTTATAGTTTGTGTGACCATCAGCAACTGTTTCAATAAGGAGAGATTATTTGAAAATAAGGAACAGTATTTATTGATGAACTGAGATGGAGTTATAAAAGTCATTGGACAACTAAACTCAGATGAAGCAACATAGCACAGCAGTGTCTCCAACAAAGTTAGGAAATGGGACAGGACTCTGGAGTCTAGAGTTGGTCATCACAGATGTCATCAGGGAAGAGCCGAAAACCAAAGCAGTCTGATCTTTCAAGCATGAACTTTTGCTTCACAGGGATTGCTTGCACATATACTGACCTACCAAGCTCAGATTGTTGATCTCAGACATACAGCTCTGACTTAGCCCCCCTGCTTCTGGGTGAGTAAATCAGAAGAAAGTATGCTTAAAGACAGAGGGGAAACTAAGGCAAAAAAAGAATCATTTTGAACTGTGAATCACGCATAGCTACTCTTTTATAGTCAAAGAATATAAATGTGGCATTGGACATGCAGAAGCTTCATTACAATTCTGACTCCAACAGGTAGTTGTCAGTGTTGGGCAAGTTACTTTGAAAAAGTAATTAATTATAGTTACTAGTTACTTCTTCAAAAAAGTGTTACTAACTGAGTTACAAGATTCTCAAAGTAATTAATTACTTGAAAAGTAACTATTCCGTTACTTAAAAAAAAAAGTTTAACCCTCTGGGGTCCAGGGTTCAATTGGCCATTTTTAACTACTTTTTTACCTCTACATTTGACCTTTTAAAACTATTTACTTTGCCTTGTTTGTTATCATTCTTTTCAGCACAACCTTACTTGTCTGAATTTACAGTTATGTTTTCATTTTGACATACTGTATTAACACAATTGACCTAAAATCAGACAAAAAACATAAAATCAGAGTAGAAAAAGGTATCTTTTTTACTGTAATAACCACAAACATGTTTAATGAATCATATTTCATAACTTTAAATGCAAATATAAATTGTCAATTTTAAAACCACATGCACAAGGTTTGCAAAACAACAAAGTTATTTGCAGCCATTTACCTTTTACCCTTTATTTATAACCATTTCAAACTGTTTACATAACATCAGCTGTTCTGCATTCAATAAGATGCCACACAAATTATTTGTGCCACTTCAAAAAAATAATTTCTGTCCACTATAAAGGAGAACATCACAGCCTGATATCTGCCGTCACTCATAAAACTTCTCCCTCTTCCTAAACAACCAAATGTCATGTTGCCATATCATTTTTTGATTGGTCGACATGGTGCATTTTTCCACCAACATGAAAGGGCTGGGTTTTTTTTTTTTTTTTTTTTCATAAGCAGAAAGTGCTTGCTAGCGCTGTCCTCAGACAGTAAACGGGACGAAACTATTCAGGAAAAAACACGCATGTATATATTGTTTATCTTGACTCTGGTTTTACGTGGCCTATCAGCACAATTTAAAAACTGGTATATATCACCTTGTTGCTTTGTCATTTTGAAGTGGTCGTGTGATTGGCTTACCATGACTACTTTATTCTTCAGTCAAACAGCAGCACTCATGCGATTGTTTTGCCCCTTAGCTCCAAGTGTTGTGCCAGAAAGTGATTGCTGCCCGCGGGAGCCCGCCCAGCTGCTTAAATCTGTAGCGCACAGATTACTTACAGCTACTTCCGTGCAACTGATATAAGATATAAGACAGCTTCAACTGTCTGTTTATTGAAAAATAGTAACGCGACCGCACCGCATATCTTGTTAGCAACGGTAACGGCGTTGTAAGAATAGAAATAATAATTAGTTAGATTACTCGTTACTGAAAAAAATAACGCCATTGGTAACACCGTTACTTGTAACGCCGTTATTCCCATCACTGGTAGTTGTTATGATGACTGCTATTCCCTTAAGTTTTCAACAGTTTTCTAATATCCACTAGGCTTATGATTAGACACCTGCAACATTAAGGCATTGGCCTCAACCTCAGCTCTACCCTCTTTTCTGCTAATAAACAAAAATGGTAAGCTACCATGCTAACCTAAAATAATCATCTGTAAACTTTCCAGATCTATAGCTTCTAACCAAAATAGGGAGAACTCTAAATAAAGCTTTCCATCCAGACCAACTCTTTCACTGGACTTTCTTGACTTTCACACCAGGGACCCAATTGTGAGCCATGCAAACCTCAGATTTCCAGACTTCATTTGTGTGCTTGTTGTAAATTATGAATATATGTTGGTACATCTGTTATTTGATTAGGGTTACTATTAGACTATAGACTATTTCACAAATTCACATAAGAGTTTGTGAGTTCGTCCACTAGACATGACTAAGAGGTGGTTGGGGTGGATGGCTGAGTATACACTGGAAATTAATTTCTAGATTTGTGCTTGAAAAGCATTAGTCTGGTTAAATTTTATATCAGTAGCAGGTGGAAAAGAAATACAGTATTTACCATAACATTTATCAGTGAAATAAACCACTGTCTATATAAAGGCAAGCATTATCAAGCCAAAATGACTGTTTGTTTTCGCATATACCCACATTATTTTGTAATTACAAAAATAGTAGAAGACAAATCTCTGTATATTCCACAGCTTTTGTGTGTTTGCCTGTAGGTAAACACATCATTACATTTTTCATGTAATTCATCATTAGCGAGGCTTAAATAACACTGCCAAACGAAGCAGAGCTGGTGTTTCCAGGACATGTTTTCAAATTATGAAACAATCAAACTGCTGCTGCAGGCTCTCCGTTAGTCAACATTTTCTGTCAAATTTCTCCAGTGCTGTGAAAGCTTGAGATAGAGATGTGGCTACACAAGATTACTCTCAAAATGCTGTTTCATAAATAAGCGATTCAGTTGCATCATGATCTCAGCCATTATGTCCCCATAATGTGCTTCCGGCAGAGCAGGCTGTGGAACAAAAACGGGGCTGGAAGAAAGCTGGATACCTGCAAGAGATTGTTGTGATAAGCCTTGGTAAGTTTCAACATTGATGTCTATTTACTACTCTAGAAACACCTTGAACTGGATCTTTAGCTTTTTCTTCACAGATATGTTTTTTTCTTTGTGTGTGTGTGTGTGTGTGTTGGTACACTAACGCACTTGATAATTCAGGATATCAACCAATGTCTTTTTAATTCACTCATATGATTCAAAACACAGCAAGCTGTCCACTGCCTCGAGCA
This sequence comes from Oreochromis aureus, assembly GCF_013358895.1. Lineage (NCBI taxonomy): Eukaryota > Metazoa > Chordata > Actinopteri > Cichliformes > Cichlidae > Oreochromis > Oreochromis aureus. The sequence goes on along the minus strand of NC_052963.1, from coordinate 8,252,691 downwards.
AAGACAGAGAGCTACTCATCATTCAGTTCAGCTCCAGTTCAGCTGATGCTGAATGCCATGAGAGAAATTGTGCTAAATCACTTGGCTAAGCACAATAACCTACAAATCCTGCACAGGCCATGCACGCTACACACCGGGTTATTTTTGAAGGCAAAAGGAGATTTCACACTGTGATCCTCCTCCTTTGGCGCTCAGGAGGTGAGGAACTCCTCCCACCTGCCTATGTCTTCTTACAGAGTCTTTGTAAGTGGGTTGATATTGACTAAGTAAGTTTAGGAGGTCTGGTCATAGGAGTGAGTGACCCTTAGTCAGTGCACCCACGCCACGCCGTTAACATCTTCCGCTTGAATTTTTACATACAAAGCCTCTTGTACATTTGGCTGTATATAGGAATTTTTTTCCCCCCAGACATTAGGTCTTGAATCTGCAGATGGTTACAGTAGCCTCAAGGTTTAAATTGTTTGCTTGTAACTAGAAGACGAAAACTGTGGAGGAACTGGACACAGTCTGGAAGTACACAGAGGAAAAAAATGTTCGTTCATAACCACAGTAAAAGATCTTGAGCAGCATGGCATCGATCTGATCGGCCTCTATTTGGATTTTTAAGTCCCACTCCCTTGAGGTCTACAGGACTGAATGTGAGAAGCAACTTTAATCATAATAATAGCTCTAAATTTTTGAGAAACAAGGTCTTCTAGAAAAAAAAGGACAAATACCTCTTGACATCCATTAAATTGGGATCAACCTATTTACTAGGTAGTTACCTTGTAGCTACCTGCTAAACAAGCAGAAACTAGAAGATTTTACTGTTCAAATCAACTCTCTTATATGTATTTTGTTCATAGAGTTCTAAGATAATAAGATTTCCATCTGGGCATCCAAAACAGGTGGAAATTCCATAAAAAGGGGAAGATCTAAACCTAACCCACCTGTCAGATGTGAAGAGGTTAAAAGGGAAAACATCAGAGAGTTAGCTTGTATGTTCAGCAGTGCCTTAGTAAGGCTGGAACAAGTGTGCATGTTAATCACAGCACTTTCCCTCTCCAACAGAGAAAGGCAAGAAAAACACTGTGTAGAAAGATAGGGTATGGGGCTAGAGATCACTTTGATTAAGCATCAGCAGATGTTCTCTTGGCTTTATCAGACTTGGCTCAATCTGTCTTCTCACTTCCTCACCACCCTTTTGTTCTGTTTCATCCATTTTAATTCCTGTTATCTGGTTTGAACTAATCTGCCTCATATTACTGATAGCACACCTTTTGATAGGTATCCTTTTGATTCCTCAGAGAACAATGGAGGGTCATCTTCTTCCGAAGGCTTCTCATCACCAGTCCACAGCAGCAGGCCCCACACTCTGCAGAACAATAGCAGACACACATGCACATTCATGCCTCTCTCTTCTGAATGATAGAGTTGAGTGTAATATGATTACGGGCTGTCCCTCTGTGACCTGTGCATTTGCAATCTGACTGCATTCTGCCAAGACTGGCTGTTTGTACTAAAAACTTTAACAACTCACCCACTCTCCACTGGGCACATTTGTAAATTTATTAACCAAGCAGCTATTCGCAAAAAGCTTCAAAAGGTTCTCAGTTACAGCATTAACTTCACAATTTTATCCCAGAAGCAAACCACACAAGCATTTCCAAAGCTTCCAGCTAAATTTGAGATATATTTGAGGTCATTTTACACTTCTCAAGGACTTATTCTCGCCAGGATTTTTTGGCATTCTGTGGAGGCTGTTTGAGCTGAAATCTGCTGAATTCTAGCCTTGGGGAGACCTCACCAGGCCTGTGCAGCTTGTCTCTGTGGTCTTCACGTCAAAACAGGAGCCTTGACTCAAAAAGAATTATCAAACAGAAATACATGTCTTACAGAATAACTATGGAGAAACTTTAGAAACCGTGGTTTTTAAAGCTTGATTTTCCTCTTTTGTGTGTGAAACTGAGAAGCCTGTGCAACATTCATCTGTCCAGATGTATAAAGCATCACAAGTTAAGGAATGAATATCTCAAGCGGCCAAATTCTGTGAAAGCCTTGAAGCAGCGCATATACCGCTTCGCATTTCAGCATAATGCACTGCAGCTTTGAGCTTCAAGAGTGTCAGCATAATTCATAAACATTTTCAGAATTCCAGAGATAAGGAAACTTACAAGCACAGCTTAGTGATGCGAGTAGTTGGAAAGGGTCGAATGAGTGATTAAAATGTTGGCATATTTTACCACAATCCAAAACAATACATGTTCGTTAAAGTCAGACTATACATGGTAAATGGTAAATGGCCTGTATTTATATAGCGCTTTTCTGGTCCCTAAGGACCCCAAAGCGCTTTACATATCCAGTCATTCACCTATTCATACACACATTCACACACTGGTGTGAATGTGTGAATACATGCCAGCTACAGACCTGTTATACAATATTCAAAAACTTTTTGAAGAATGTTTTTGAAGGTTTTTGAAAGCTCATATTATTAATTTTAAATTTATCTTTATTAGAATAGAATAGAATAGAATAGAATAGAATAGAATTCAACTTTATTGTCATTGCACATGTCACAGGTACAGGGCAACGAAATGCAGTTTGCATCCATCCAGAAGGGCTTTAGCCATGATATAGATATATTACAATATATATTAGCAATAATATAGATATGTAAGTATATTACAGAAATGGGTCTATTATGGTATGTTATAATGTACACGGTATGAAGTATGTTATGAATATTCTATAAGTATGTACAGGCTGTAGTGAGTACAAGCTATGAACAGGATATAAATATGAAAAAAACTATACAGAATATGAAATAAAAAACTATACAGAAATATGAGAGATACAGTTATACAGAAATGTGAACTATGCAAGTTATGAACAGTTGTAGGATTAAAAATTATCGTATGTAAAGAATGATTATTTACACAGAGCTATACAGTAGTGCAGTTAAGATAAGTGAGATATGTGGATAATTTCTACAGAGGCTATATAAAGTGCTAGTGGTTGTGAGTGGTGGTTCAGTCCATGTTATTATTGTGTGTATGAGGGTACAGTTGTCCATTGTGTGTGTGTAGGTGGTTGTGGGTGTGTGTATGTTCAGTCCATGAGTTTAATGTGGGTCAGATGTCAGGAGGCAGAGTTCAGGAGTCTGACAGCTGTGGGAAAGAAGCTGTTCCGGTACCTGGTGGTCTTAGTCCGGAGGCTCCTGTAGCGCCTCCCAGAGGGCAGGAGGGTGAAGAGTCTATGTGATGGGTGACTGGGGTCTCTGATGATTTTCCCAGCCCTTTTCAGACACCGCTTCCTGTAGATGTCCTTTATGGCAGGAAGTGGTGCTCCGGCGATGCGTTGGGCAGTTTTCACGACCCTCTGCAACGCCTTCCGGTCCGAGGCAGAGCAGTTCCCGTACCAGACTGTTATACAGTTGGTCAGGATGCTCTCGATGGTGCAGCGATAGAAGTTCACCATGATGTCTGAGGACAGGTGGTTCTTCCTCAGAGTCCTCAAGAAGAAGAGGCGCTGGTGAGCCTTCTTGACCAGCTAGGAGCAGTTGGTCGTCCAGATAAGATCCTCGGAGATGTGGACTCCCAGGAACTTGAAGCTGCTCACACGCTCCACAGCCGTCCCCTTAATGTGGATGGGTGGATGTGGGTCAGCATTCCTCCTGTAGTCCACAATGAGCTCCTTAGTCTTCTTGGTGTTAAGCAGCAGGTTGTTTGTGTCGCACCACTCAGCCAGACGATCCACCTCCTCCCTGTAGGCGGTCTCATCGTTGTCACTGATGAGGCCAATCACCGTGGTGTCATCTGCAAACTTAATGATGGTGTTGGAACCATCAGCAGGTCTGCAGTCGTGGGTGAAGAGGGAGTAGAGGAAAGGGCTCATCACACAGCCTTGTGGTACACCGGTGTTTCATTGTGATTGTTGATGAGCAGTGGTTATCCAGCTGGACATCTTGGGGGCGGTTGGTCAGGAAGTCCAGTAACCATTTGCAGATGAGGGAACTGATGCCCAGGTCTAATTATAATTAATTAAAATGACTTCATTTGGAAATGTGGTCCATAGATGACAGACTGTTATGGAGAATGCTGATTGTCCAAATGGAGATCTACGATGGGATATTTTGAAGTTGCCATTCACCAAGCTTCTAGTGACTGTATTACTGTCTTGTCTTTGGATGCATAAAGGAAGAGGATGTTGACTGTTTGTGCATTTCAAAACTAATTTAAGAAAACTCGAAGCTAAGCAGATGATATTTATGATGATATTATGTTTTTATTCAGTCATCATGTATTGCACAGACTGTGCAAAACAATTCATTTAAGCACCACACCTATAATACAAACAGTGACTAAACAGGCTCAGCATGAAGCAATGCTTACATATGCCTGGCCTATCTTATTATTAAAGCTACTCTCCCTTCTGAGTAGAAAAAAAAAGAAATAACATCAACAAATAGATAAGCAATAAAATTCACACCTGTAAAGCTCAAGAAAAAAAAAGCCCTGTACTGTAGAATACATTAATAGCAGAGCTGCCAGAGTAAGTATGTAAAAAAGCTCAAATTAACCTTAACTGTCTTTGTAATAACACAGTTTAAACTGTGGATCTGAAATTGCTCAACAAACCAAAAATTTTTAACGTTCTTTTTATTCATTCCTTAACATAATTTTAATATCTTCAAGTGGATCGTGTTTTCTGATGGGGAAACACATAGGGACAATTATTTTCAAATTCAGTACAAAATTTTTATGTTGGCGCCACTGATGGACATCATGCAAATATGCAGTTAGAGTTGAAACTTACTTACTAAGAGGCAGTAGGTAGGTACATCAAATATTTAATCAACCAATCACATGTCAGCAGCTCAAAGGATTTAGACATACATACTGTTCTGTGCATCAAAACAATAAAGAAAATTGAAAATGTCTTGTTGTAAGACTGCGCTGAGGTGGCTACAATAAACATCAGTAACTCAAATAACCACATTACCACCAATGTCTGCAGAAGGCCACCTCTGAACATGCAGCACATTGAATGTGAAAGCAAAAGGACTACAGCAAGAGAAGACCGCATCGGGTGCCACTTGCATAAGGTAAAGACAGAAAACTCATGATACACTATAACTGGCAAAATCCACAGCAACTGTGTGATGCTGTCATGTCATTATGGACCAAAATCTCAGAGGAATCTTTCTAGCACCCTGTTGAATCTAGTCTATGAAGAATTAAGGTATTTCTGAAGGTAAAGGGAGGTCCAGCCCAGTACTAGCAAGGCATACCTAATGAATTGGTTGGGAAATAACTGCCTGGACTGCATAAAACTTGCAGTCAGCCTCTGGGCATCTGGCACTGATAAACAGACTACAAAAGCAAACCTCTTATTTGAAGATATGACTCAAATCAATCAACTGCCCATAAATGTAGACAGTTTAGACAGTTTTGGTTTTTTGAGACCAGAGAACACTGCTCCCATATCATTTCCACCATTCAAAAAGCACTTAATATTTTTAACAAAATAGCTGTTTGCAGTTGCTGTTTCATATGAACAATTTTATTGGTCTCAAGAAGGTGAACGAGCTGTGCTGCCACAACTTTCTAAGGACAACAAAGGACGGAAATAGGGTAAAAAAATTACATATCAAATCTCACCTTAACCCCGCTTGGAAAACTGGTGTAGCTTTTGGAAAAATGCCTGTTTTCCAGTCATTTAGGAATCTGCTGTTTCTGATAGATTTGTGAGATGTGTCACCAGTTTTGTTAATGAAGTCTTTTGTCAATAACGTTTTTAATGAAAGCCATATATGTCTTTTTGCCCTAGACTATATCATTGATTCTTGCTTTAATTTAAAACTTTCATTTAATTGGTTGCCTCTCTCAAACAGAAGGTTTGAAGAGGAGGTGGGTAACATTTTATGTATTCACAGCCATGCCTGTGTGCCTGAGTTGACCATAGTACGGATATTCCAAATTTATGCCATCATGAAGATGCCAAGACCAGAAAAGGCAAAAATAACAATTATGTGTTGCAAACACACTCTGCATACTAAGGGTGGGTATCCATACAATTGTTACTGAAGTCTTGTTATTCAGACTTGAGCTAAGTGTAGTCACTGTTGTTGTAGTAGCTGTTTTGAAACTGGTTAAAATAAGTGACGGGTGGCCCTGACTAAGAAACCAAGGAGACTGCCCCCTCAGAGTGTACAAACTTGGCACTCATAAGGTAGGCTGTGCTAAAACATATCCTGCTTTAACATCCTTTTTAACTCTGATGGGGATCATCATTTACAAAATGAGAATTCATGTTATTCAGTAACAGTTAAAGCAACCAAAAACTGATCAGGAACATGACCAGAGTGTGTACTGAGGTCACAGAGCAAGGGAGTGAATGTTTTTCTATAGACCTCTATATTTGGTCATCAGCAAGAACTTTTTTGCAGGTTTAAGGTACTCATGCATTGGCTTCACTCTTCAGACCAGGACCCAGTCTGAGGTGCAAGGCAAGTTGGACACCTATGATATCTTTATGCCATTTGGCTTCACCTATCCGCACACTGGCATTCAGGATGAGAAGTCAGATGATGGTGGTTGTCAACTCAATAACTCGGGGTTTATCAATCTAACTATGAGTGCATTCACATTCAGGGGGTGGAATGTACGCATCTGAGCAGTCACAAAAGTGGATAGGTATACTGGCAGTAGAGCAACTGAATTTAGAAAGGAAGATAAAGGAAGATAAAACTCTTCATATTTAGACAAATATGAAGAGGATACACAAATGATACAAATGTAAAACAGCAGAGCTGATGCAGGTGAGTCCGTGCTATAACAGTTTATAACAGGAAAAGCACTATGCTGTAGTTTAGTACTAAAACTACTGGATTAATTTGGAATTAAGTGCTTTGGTCAGGAAGACTGGAAAAGACTATATTAATTAAGATTTTTGTCAGTATTTGAGGCCAGAAAGGAAATTACATAAAAATGACAACTCTGTATGTAAATGGAATATCAAAGCCATTTCACTGAGCCTCAGGCAAATCTGATTGATTAGAATTGTTGTTCTGTTAATATTTCTTTAAGACAGTTTTAGTTTTTTCAACTCCAGCGATGTTGAAAGGTATGTTCCTGGTGACTAATTTGCTAGTCATCAGGAACATACCTTTCATCATAGACTAGTCTAAAAAATTAGACTAGTCTATGATAGTGGAATAGTCTAAATGACAGAAAACCCTCAAATCTTTTAAAAGAGTGCACAACTTAAATGTATAAATTGAAATTTTGCAATAAATAAATTTTTTGTGTCTGTTTTAGGAGCTGCACAGTATGAAAGTCTTAACTAATTCATTGTCAGTCACAATTTAAATGCAGAGGAAAGGTGTTGCACTTTCTTTAGTTCAGTTCATTTCAGTTCTGCTTTATTTATATAGTTCCAAATCACAACACCGCTTGCCTTGAGGAACATTATAGTGTGAGGTAAAGGCCGTACAATAATCCAGAGAAAACCCCAACTATTAGATGACCCACTGTGAGCAAGAACTTGGCGACAGGAGGAAGGAAAAACTCCCTTTTAACAGGAAGAAACCCCTGGTAGAACTAGGCTAAGGGAGGGGCAGACATCTGATGTGACTGGTTGGGCGTAAGGGGAAGAAGACTTTGTGCCATGTATAATGTTGCAAACACACACAGTGTCAGATTAGTTTGGCTAACGTTAGTCGTACTGGCAGTATTAGCCTTGGTTTCTTTCATGCTAACATCCACACCCCAGTGCAAAATATGCCTGGCTTCAGTTGCCTGGCTATGTTTTTAATGTTGGCCTTGCTTAACATGGGCATCCACCAAAATGATAGTATGTATGTGTATATGTAACAGAAAATAAGGAAAACATAATGGGACTACTTCAAATGTCAACAACAGATGTATAAGCGGTAATGTGTTTTAACTGTTTTTTAATGTCTTTTTGTGCCATCTTAAAAACAACCCACACATTTCTAAGCAGTATAGCAGAAAATAGTGGAAAGCAGACTATGTCACCCAAAAAAATCAAATAAAGAAAAAAAAAGTGACATATTGATATTTTCTTTTTGTTGTATATTTTTATATTGCTTATATAAATAACTGTTTTGAAAAACCACTACACACATTACATTCCGAATTTCTGCTAAATTTAGACAATTTGTTTTAGGGCTAAAGATGAATCTTGTTTGGAGGACCTAGTAGACAATGCAATGTCAGTCAAAAATGGCTGGCCTGTTTGCACAGAAAAACAGTTCACCTGAGAGACTGGCTGAAGTACAATGTTTCTCAATGATTTTCCAATTTGAGTACAAAAGCCATGAGGATTGTTACCTCACATTAGGCAGCAGGACATCTTTTGAAAATGCTGCCAGCATATTATGAATAAATCTGTGTACGCCGTGCATTTATGGGATATTAGTTCAGTGGGAAACAAGAAGAATATCCAGCCCAAACAGCTCTACTGATATGATGCATAAAAAGATAACAGTGTTTCAATGATGATTTCCAAAATTTCTTTCTCATAATGATGTTTCTCCAACTCTGTCACATCAATTGACTGTTGTGCCATTGTAGTCTGAAGCTATCACTTGTGGCAGTACCCTCACTATCAATCATCTACTGTGCAGACAACATTGAGATTGTCAACACATTGCGACATAGATAAACACAGTTTGACAAGAATGTTTAGATAGGAACTGAATACTGCATGAACTCAAAGTGAAATTAATGAAAGACTGTAACTAGTATGTTACCTTGTTAACTGGTACAGAGAACAGGAATGTGTGCTGTAAACTGCTAAAGAATTCACTGCAGTTTGCAGTAGTACTTGCTCATTAAGGGGATACAGAATCTATACTTTCTGACATCATTTAGAGGTATACTGCACCCAATTCAGAGGATTTAAATAGTTATCGTGTTGTGCTGACATCACACTTCACATAAGGAATGATCAAAATGTTAACCATAGCTGTTTTAAATCCACAAAGTCCCTAGCCACCCACCTAGGGATAGGGGACAGGATGAGTACTAAAGGAGCAAATACGGAAACTGCTGTTCATGATGTTACTTTTCAAATTTCATACATTTTGGTATTACAGTTGTTTATGTTTTCTTGGGGGGAGGTGGTAGCTTTTCTTTTCTGAGTCCAAACAGACACAAAGTTCATAAAAAGTACAGTTAATGCAAAAAGTATTTTGCATTAACTGAATCCATAATCCTATTTTTCAGTGCTATTTGAGAGTTTTGTTCAATCTGACACAAATACTCATTTAGATATTACAGCCACCAGCCATTTCATTAGGTACACCATTCAACAACTGATCATTTGAGCAAATATCTAATCTACTAATCATACCACAGCAACCCAAAGCATTTAGGCATGTAGACATGATCAACAACTCTGCTGAAGTTTAAACCAAACATCAGAATGAAAAAAAAATGATTTAAGTGACTTTGAAGATAATGGTTCTATAAAAAGAAACAGCTTTTGTTCAGTGGACAAAAATTTGAACCTTGGGTTCACACAACTAAGAAATTGAGCCCACAATTCTCACAGGTTCATCAAAGTTGGACAATAGCAGAACAGAAAAAGAATGGCTGGTGTGATGAGTGTTTGGTCTGAGGTGCTCTAAGATTCAAGGCAAGGCAAGGCAAGGCAAGTTTATTTATATAGCACAATTCAACAACAAGGTGATTCAAAGTGCTTTACAGAGACATTAAAAACAAAAACAAATAAAAAGCATGATTTAAATTTGATTAAAACAAGCAAACAAACAAAACAGTATATAAAATCAAATATCAAAACAGTAGATAAAATCGGAACAGTAGATAAAATCAGTAGTTAAAAAGTAGGTTTTGAAATTTAAACTTAAGTGTGGATTTGGTGCTTTATTCAAATGCAGCTGAGAACAGGTGAGTCTTCAACCTGGATTTAAATAAACTGAGTGTTTCAGCTGATCTGAGGCTTTCTGGGAGTTTGTTCCAGATATAAGGAGCATAAAAGCTGAATGCAGCTTCTCCGTGTCTGGTTCTGACTCTGGGGACTGATAACAGACCGGATCCAGATGACCTGAGGGATCTGGAAGGTTCATACTGGGTCAGGAGGTCACTGATGTATTTCGGTCCTAAACCATTCAGAGCTTTATAGACCAGCGTCAGAACTTTAAAATCTATTCTCTGACGGACAGGCAGCCAGTGTAAAGACCTCAGAGCTGGACTGATGTGGTCCACTTTTTTGGTCTTAGTGAGGACTCTAGCAGCAGAGTTCTGAATGAGCTGTAGCTGTCTGACTGATTTTTAGGTAGACCTGTAAAGATGCTGTTACAGTAATCAAGCCTACTAAAGATGAATGCATGGACTAGTTTTTCCAGGTCCTGTTGAGACATCAGATCTTTTATCCTTGAAATATTCTTGAGGTGATAGTAAGCTGATTTTGTTAATGTCTTAATGTGTTTTCTAAGTTTAGGTCTGCATCCATCACTACACCCAAATTTCTCGCCTGGTTTGTGGTTTTAGGTGTATAGATTGAAGTTCTCTTGTGACCTGTAATCGTTTTTCTTTTTTGCACCAAAGACTATTACCTCAGTTTTATTTTTGTTTAGCTGGAGAAAATTGTGGCACAACCAGTCATTAATTTCCTCAATGCATTTACCAAGAGCCTGTACAGGGCCTCGGTCTCCTGGTGACATTGTGATATATATTTGTGTGTCATCTACGTAGCTATGATAGTTTATTTTGTTGTTCTTTATAATCTGTGCCAGTGGGAACATGTAAATGTTAAACAGAAGGGGTCCCAAGATGGAACCTTGGGGAACTCCACATGTGATACTTGTCTGCTCAGATGTGAAGTTACCTATTGATACAAAGTATTTCCTGTTTTCTAAGTATGTTTTGAACCAGTTTAGTACAGTTCCTGAAAGACCTGCCCAGTTCTCCAGTCGTTTGAGTAATATGTTGTGGTCAACTGTATCAAATGCTGCACTGAGATCCAGTAAAACTAAGACTGACATTGTTCCACTGTCTGTATTCAGACATATGTCAGAATCTTTGGTCTTTTGTCGTTGGTCAGAGCGGTTTCAGTGCTGTGGTTCTGTCTAAAACCTGACTGGAAGGCATCATAGCAGTTATTCTGTTTTAAGAAGTAATTGAGCTGTTGAGAAACTGCTTTTTCAATAATCTTACTTAAAAATGGGAGATTTGAGATCGGCCTGTAGTTATTCATTTGTGTCTTGTCAAGATTGTCCTTTTTCAGTATAGGTTTAATTACAGCAGTTTTAGTGATTCTGGAAACACACCTGATATTAAAGAAAAGTTGACGATCTGTAACAGGTGTGACTCCAAAGTCTTTGTGACCTTTTGAAAAAACTTGTTGGCAGGACATCTAAACAGCAAGAGGAGGAGTTCAGTTGACCTAAGATGTCCTCCAGGTCTTTGCTGTTAATAGGGTGAAACTGTTTGATGGTGTTTAAACAGTTTTTCGTGGACACAGTACATTTCCTGGATCTGCTGTTGATGTATTAATTGCTTGTCTAATCTTTTGGATTTTTCTGTGAAGAATTTGGCAAAGTCATTGCAGGCCATGGTCAAATGAAGTTCAGCTGCCACTGACACAGGAGGGTTTGTTAGCCTGTCAACTGTAGAAAATAAGACCTGAGCGTTATGACTGTTTTTGGTGATGATGTCAGAGAAGTAGGACCTCCTTGCACTCCTCAGTTGTAAGTTATAATTGTGAAGTTTCTCTTTATAGATGTCATAATGAACCTGGAGGTTTGTTTTTCAGATGAAAGGGCCAGAATTTGCTCAGAACAACATGAAAGCATGGGTCCATTCTTCCTTGATTAAGAGGTTCAGGAAGGTGGTGGTAGTGTAATGCTATGGAACTGCATTGGTGCCTTTACTACTAAGACAGAACTGTAGAAACATAAAAGTCTTCCTCACTATTGTTGCCAGCAATGCCATCACTTTATGATCATGGTGTACACATGATGGCTGATTGATGGCTGCTTTTGGCACAATAACACGCCAAGTCAGAAAACTCAAATCATCTCAAAGTGGTTTCTCAAATATGACAGTGAGTTCAATGTACTCAAATGGCCTGCGCAGTCAGGTCATAATCCTATAGTTTTAGCTGCACATCCATGATGCACATGGATGTTCATCTGAGAAAGCAGCAAAGAAAGCAACTATAGAAGAAAGTTGCTTCTATAGTTGCTTTAGAAGCAACTATAGGTCATAATCCTATAGTTTTAGCTGCACATCCATGATGCACATGGATGTTCATCTGAGAAAGCAGCAGCCGGATGATGCTGTTATATCAATATGGACAAAAGGAATGTTTCCAGCATTTTGCCTGATTAATCTCATGAAGAATTAAGGCAATTCTGAATACAAAAGGTATGCCTAACAAATTTGCAGGTAAGTAAATAAAAATATAACACTGCTAAACAGTAGCTTAGCAAGCCGTACTTGTAAACGTTAGAATATATAAAATCTATTAATACAAATTTCTCAGCTAGTCTAAGTTGTAACAATTTTACGCAGTACTTTCAGCCAAAGAAGCCAAAGAAGTCTCTACTATCTATTCCAATGAGATTCCAATGAACACTATACCTGTTACTGAAGTAAAGAAGTATGTGAGAGCTACTTATTGCTATGACAGGTGTTTGTAAAACAGGTCTGTGTAATAGAAGCATTTTTACAATGAAATTTTAGTTGTTGTTTAACTGTTTTAGCCTTTAAATTGTGTATATATGCCTGAATACAACAGCGTTTCTCAGGAGATTTTCACAAAAAAATCTCTTTCCTCTGCTGAGGAGGTTATAGTTTTATTAGCATTTGCGAGTGTCATCCTGTCAACAAACACACAGCTCAAAAGTTTTTGAATGAATTTGGTCAGCCCTTTGGTCAGTGCTAGCTGTCTTTAAGGTGCTTTATAAATTAAGTTTGCTTGACTTGAATTCGGAGTAAACTTTGTAGAGGTGTTAAGATGGGTCGTATTAACAATCCATTAAAATCTCCCTATATTATAGTATATAGAAAGTAGTAGATTTAACATATCATATCACATTTGACCTCTCACCTCTTATTTAGGGTCAATACTTGAAGGTCAAAGAATGAACTGCCTATTTAGAAATGTACTAAATGTACTGCATATTATATAATAAGCTATCCATGGCCCCCATTAGATGGTGAAGTCAAAAAGGAAGTTGAAACGTTAAAGTGAAACTGTGAACAGATCTATATAAATTACAAAACATAGATTCAATGGTATCCATGAGTTCCTCTCACTTCCATCTTATACAGTGGCTGGTGATTTTAATGAGAGATTATACAATGGCTGGCACATAATTAGAAATTAAATTTAAATTATTAAAGAAAATGTGGTAGTGGGGAATCATTTGTTCAATGTGTGAGTTGATGACCAGCAAGCAGAACCAATTGGGAAATCAATATGGCAATACACCTAAAATTAGCAGCCATGAATACAAATGAAAAACCTTGTCATTATGGATCTTTGACGACTTCAGATTCTTGATGTAATTGTTGTTGATGGCAGTAAAATGGAAACAATTTATTACATTTTACAGGAAGGAGCTGGAAATAAACGGGAGTTTTTTGTTTGTTTGTTTTTTAATGTTGCTATAATTGTTGTTAGCATCGTGGCATGTTAAATGGTAATTGTCTTGTTTGGCTGGCCTTTCATGTGAGTGGTAAAACTATCTATCCACCTCCATTTTGACTGTATTTCAAAATTTGACTAAAATCAGCATTGATAGGATTTGATCAGGGACCAGCACATGATTGTTTGTGCTGCTTCCATTTATCCTGCTCATATTCTTTTATTCCTTTGTTTTTGCTATAGTTTTGTTTTTGTTTTAATCACACCAGTGTAAAGTCAAAGAAACAGATGAGTGGGGGTTTAAAAAAGTGAATGTGTATGAGAGACCATCAGCCTTTCACATGATTGCAATCAAACAGAGAAGAAAGTACATTTTAGCCTGTTGCAGCTCTCTTGCACCTGGCACTGCGTTGTCTTTACAGTCCCTGGCACAGCAGCTGCAGCAGCTTCAGCAGCCTGCCTCTGTGCTAATATTTCCTTGTGCTGCTTGGTTGCAATATACTGTGTGAATGGACAACGAACCTTGGTAGGGAACAGCTGTTCATCTATGGTCATGTGTTCTCCTGGAGTAAAACTCTTAGCACAGTTCTCGTTGAAGCGTGTCCAGATGTCGGAGATCGCCGCAAATTTGTCTGTTTTCACCCGTTCTGCCCGCGTGTCCCTGTCATCAAATCGAAGGTGTTGCATAATTGAAATGAATCTATCTCGGGGCATTGTCTCTTTGATTACTGGCACCAGAAATCTTTCTGACAAGCAATCCACAATGGCACCAACAGGACACATGATTGCTCTTACAAACAGGATTGAAATGAATGCCATCAGTTCATGAACTGACAAATTCCAGTCTGGCTCTGTTCTGCGGGCTTGACGTACCGTGCACTTTCTGATGGTCTGCAGCATTCCCACGTCTAACAGGCAAAGGAAGCTTTGGAGCACACTTGTAATCTTACGCTGTCGGAAGATAAACAAATAGAGAATGGTAAATTTACATGAACCTCACTCTAAATGGGTTTATATAAATATCATATCTACTATGGCAGTGACAAACCTTAGCAGACTCTGTGGGTCCAGCTTGCGCAGTGAAGCACAAACGATTTGCTACTGCACTGGGCATTCCAATGTCCTCCTCAACCCACACAGTGCCGTCTTTTGCCATGTGGCTCTGGCTGGGCTTCCCAGTACCACGGGGCCTCTTCCGTGGAGGCATGTTGGGTTCTTGTTTCGTCTCCTTTTCAGATTCTTCTGATGAGGTATCAGTGGCCTGCTGGACAAATGAAACCTCTCCTCCATCAGAATCTACTCCGTCCATTTCCTGAAGCAAGGCCAAAGCCTGTTGCGCGGAGAGGTTCTTCCTGCGTGGCACTGATACGGAGGCCATCCTGATGTGCGTTCTCAGAAATGCGAACAAGAAATGATTCTCCCGCCTGGGTCGGTCTGCTTTTATGCACAGCACTGTGCTGTAGTCAAGCAATGCCACTTCCTCACATACACAGTCACAATGGAACAATGGAAGATCTGTGCTGAGAGTCAAGGAAGGTGTGAATGTGTGTCTTTTATATTTGCAGGTCAGTCAATGTGTGGGATATTTTGTATAGGTACGGCAGGCATTTCTGAAAGTTGCAACACAGAGGTTTGGCCTGACTTGGATCTGAGCAACTCTGAGTGAGCAATTACAAATGTGCCAGGCCTCAAGGATAATGGGTGGTTTGCACAACAAAAGCTGGAGGAGAAACGAGCTGACGACCTGTGAAAATCTCAGCAGGGGTGCTTAACACCTCGGGACTTGCACCAGAAAATAAAAAACCCAGTAATTCTAGGGGTTGTTGGGTTTAGGGAAGTTACGCAAATTTGCGCAGGTTTAATAAACCTAGTGTTAAATACTATTGCTGGTGTCCCTTTTGTATCATTCATCACAGTTCTAACAAACCAATGTTTTTGTTTATCTTTCTTTTATATTGCCAAAGATGAATCCATCAAATGTAACATTAATAAAGGATAAGGCTGGGAGATGAAAAGACCTAAACTTAGTCACTAACTCAATTCAATTCCACTTCTCTGCTCTCGTTGTGGCTCCTTGTCCCACTGGTTGCTTCTGAAGGTTCAAATCTAGCAGCTTTGTAATGATGTAGTGCTTAATGTGTAAATAAAAATGTGTTTTAAAAAACTGGAAAAAAATCTGTATAAACCAAAGTATGAGACAAATTTTGACTCAAATGAAAAGTCAAGAGATCAACTAATTCCATGTATATCACTATGAATATCACTGTGAACTTCAAATGTCAACCAGCTTCTGGTGTTTAAGTAAAGGTCACCCGAGTCAGTAAAAATCATCTTGATGGATAATTGAAAACTCAGACCTCAGACAGAGGTCTGAGGATGACCCCAGTCCCTTGGATGACTCTTGCTGGGTCCTTTACTTATTCAAGATATTTCAATATGTACGTCAACTATAAGCTTTCATTAAAAAATGCTTACGGTTTTAAAATATTCCAACAAAATCATATCTTTAGTTTTATTAGCCCTGAAGTGGAAGATGCAACCAGTCAAAACTTTAGACACACCGTCTCATTTAATGTTTTTTCTTTATTTTACTACTTTCTCCATAGTAGACATATACTGGAGAAATCAAAAATATGAAGCAAGATGTATTATTAGAGATGTATTATAATTATGTAGCAAAGAAAAAAATGATAAACAACTAAAAATATGCCTTATATTTTAAATTCCACCTTTTGCTTTGTTGATAGCACTGCAAACCCTTGGCCTTCTCTAATTGAGTATCATGGTGTAGTCACCTGAAATGGTTTTCCCTTCACAGGTGGGCCTTGTCAGGGTTCATTTGTGGAATTTCTTGCCTTCTTAATGGGGTTCGGACCATCAGTTGTATTGTGCAGAAGTCAGGTTGGTACACAGTTGACAGCCCTATTTGACAACTGTTAGAATTCATATTATGGCAAGAACTAATCAGTCAAGCAAAGAGAAAGGACAGGCCAGCATTACTTTAAGAACTGAAGGTCAGTCAGTCAAATATGAGACCAAATTTGAGATCACTGGTTCCACCCGCTGTGTCTTTGTGTGATGCAGATAAGGTGAATGGATGGTCTCTACATGCATGGCTCCCACCATGGTGGCTAGTGACACTCACACCAGCAAAGCCACAGCATCCTACAGCGATGCCATTCCATTTGGTTTGCGTTTAGTTGGACCATTTTGTTTCAACAGGACAATGACCCCAAACACACCTTGAGGCTGTGTAAGGGCTATTTGACCAAAAAGGAGAGTGATGGAGGGCTGCACCAGATGGCCTGGCCTCCACAGTCACCTGACCTAAAGGCAATCAAGATGACTTGGGATAAGATGAGCCGCAGAGTGAAGGCAAAAGGGCCAGCAGGTGCTCAAGTAACTACCTCATGAAGCTCATCAGGAGAATGTGAAGAGTGTGCAAAGCAGTAATCAAAGCAAAGTATGGCTATTTTGAAGAATCTAAAAGGTAAAATGTGTTGAGTTATTTCACACTTTTGTGTTTACTACATAATTCCATATGTGTTCATTCATAGTTTTGATGCCTTCAGCGAGAATCTACAATGTAAACACTCATGAAAAAAAAAAGAAAAACTGCAAAATTGGGGTGCTCTAAAACTTTAGAGTAGTAAACACAAAAGTTTGGACACACCTACTCACTTAATGGTTTATGTCTCATTGCTCTCTGAAAGCATAGTGCAAATAAGTAATTGAAGTGAAAAAAGAAATTAAGGAATCAAGGGCGTAGATTTGGTTTTGGCATTGGTGGGGACGGATGATTCAACCACCGAACCCTGCCCTGTTTTTTTTTTTTTTTCCTTTTTGTCTTTGCTTCTTGATAAAAAAGGAGAAATATACTTGCCTACATATGCTATTCTACATGCTTTAAAACCATTTAAAATTACAATTCATAGTTTTATATGTGAATTATATAATGTTAAATTACTATTAAACAAATGACTAAGTATTTTAGGCTTTAGTTTACTTCAGCCATATTCCATATAAATCAGGTATCATACAAAAATAAAAATAGCTTCAAATACAGTCATGACAATAAAAGAATATGACTTTAGGGACTTAACAACATTACTTCAGTTATAGTACACCAACATCTCTTATACATTAGCACTAAGGGAACACTGAATGACCTGGTGGGTTTTGTCCATAAAACTACTCATCTAAGATTACGACAAAGTTAGAGATCTCTTAGCAACATTATGCAACATTTTAGGCACAATAAAATTACTTATGAGTCACTCATCAGTAATGTTTGTAGGGTGAGTGCCTTTTTTAAAAGAATTTGTGCAAACTGCACTACAAGGTGGAATATTTGCAAAATCATGACTACCTCATGAAATATCAAAAATCAACCCTATGAATATATCAGTACCATTAGGATGAAATTATTGTGTCACCAACATTTTAACGTTAGACATATGATTTTAACAGCCTCTGTAAACTTATATACTGGCTTGTTCGAGGCTGCCGTTTTCTCTGACGGTTTCAATTTTCATTCAGTTTCCAAAAAACTTTATTCATGGTTACATACAATTTTAGACTGATGTGGGCCAAAGCCTAGCATAGCCTGTAACGTTATAATGACGGACACATTTTATGAGTGAGCTTGACTTTAAGTGACTTACAGGTTTCTTTGAGAAATACCTTCTTATATCCAGGTTCTTCCTTTGTGCTGCCATCCTCCTCTCCTCCTTGCAGGTCCTAAAACTAAACAGAGCTCCCTGAAAGGCACAGCCAATCACATTGGCCGTATTTGTCACATGAGGTAGGACTCCAGTAGAGAACGTAATTTAACTCTTTCTGTACCGCTAGGTGAATGAGACTTTGACAGATCGTCTTTTTCTTTCTATCGGGTTTGTTTTTGTTTACTCGAAGAGATCAAATTATTGGTGGGGACATGTCCCTTCCGTCCATGCCAAATTTACACCCTTGCAAGGAATCAATATATAGATGAAAATGTATTCTAAACTTTTGACTCATTTAAGTAGCCCCCTTTGGCAGATATAACAGCTGAACACACCCGTGGCAATTTTTCTAAAACAGAAATCAAATATTTTTCAGAAAGGTCTTCCCATATCTGTTGCAGAAGTTCCCATGCATTTGTGGCACTTGTAGGTTTCGTTGCTTTCACTCTTTTGTGCAGTTCATCCCAAACCAGCTCGATGACGTTTAAGTCTTGAGACTGTGCTGGCCACTCCATGTTTTCAAGCTTCCCATCTTGTTTTTTTTTCATGAGGTAGTTCTGGCATAGCTCGAACTTATGTTTTGGGTCATTATCTTGCTTTAGGATGAACCCCTGACCAACTAGGCACATACCAAAGGGTATTGCATGGTGCTGCAGAATGCAGGAGTGGACTTCCCAGCAAGATATTTCTAGAATTAAGTTCTACTTATCATCTTATATTTTCCTTTCCAAATGTCTGCTTCTAAGATAAACACACACACACGCACACACAAAGACAAATAAGAGTACTGCAATAAAAGAAATCTACCTTAACAGAACTATGAAAGAAAAGAAATTCTTTTGTTGAAACAATCAAAAATATAAAGCCTGCATTTTTATGTAACACTATTATTGATGTGAACATAATATACAGATGTCAGGTAACAGCAATTTTGATGCAACACTAGCAAGAGAAAGATTCTTTTCAGTTGAAAGCAGCGACAAGAAGTATGTGCATTGTCACACAAATCGGATTTCCAGATATGACAGTGACAAAGCCTAAAACAACTGGCCATTGTAGAAGAATTTTACATTGTCTGAAAAGGTATTTTTGAATCAACTGAAAAGAAACGACAGTGCCTGTACTTATGGCATTGTTCGAAAGTGACACTCAGTCCAACAATGTGGCTCAGTGATGTGTTTTTAATAGTCTGGACCTGATGGAAGAGAGGAATAGGCTGCACCAGGCTTTGGATATACAAACAATATTTGATAGCAGGATAAATTCAATTCATTATTGATTTTGGGCTTTTCATTCATTCACTAAATTTGATGAAAATATGAAAAGTATATGATATAGAAAACTATATTGCCTGAATTATCCTTTGAACATCATTTGCAATCAGTGGGTGTATCCTGAGATTCTCTCCAATATTCTCACCATTCATTCTGAATGTTTGCAGGCAGGTGGGTTAAATTTGATTTACTTCGACTGGCGGTACAGGACTCTGGTAGTTATAGCTTATTGCTTTTTTCTATTTTCTTTTCTTTCTCATCAACCAACCCGTTTGTGTTCTCACCACTGTTATTGCCTTCTAGCAGCTATTTCATGTGTGTATGTTCGTGTATTTGGTTAGAACACTATGAAAGTTCTTTGAAGCCAGTTTCATTATGCTCATGGAGTGACCTGATGCCTTGCATTAACCTCTTGGCTGTACCAAGTGCACAAGGGTGATTTGTTAGAAGTTTTAAGACTGAAAGGCAAAAGAACGCATTGTTATTATACCATGAAAGTGTTTGACACTGAAAAACCAGACAACATTATTTATTCATTTCTCCATTTCCTCTTGAGCTGGAAGCTTTGATTCTTGGCCGACTTGAGCTATAACATGTGACTCTGATATGAACAACTATACTGTAAAAATAGCACTCCTTTCTTTTTTGCATTTCTTTTCCCCCATATATCAAGACAGTTTTATGAACAATGACTCATCCAAGCATTCACTAAAGAACATAAAGAACTCTCCATCTAGCTGTCTCTCTTTTGTGTCCCCCTTTGTGTCATCTGTTCCTTGTACTTTATTCTCTATCACTTCCATCAGCCCTTTGTTATCACTTAAAAAAAAAAAAAAAAACAGGAGCTGTTCTCTCATACTCAGTGAGCAAGTATGGTATTTATAAAGTCATAGGTTACTCTGAATACCAATTTCCTTGCCATGCACTCTAAACCTATTTTCACAGCGATAAAAAAAAATCCCTTATTAATTAATTTGTTTCCTTCACCATTAATTTCTTAGCTTGGAACAATAAGTTGCATTCCTCTGCTGTCACCTGTGCTTATAATTGTTTACTGAGATTCACAAATGAACTGAAGACACCTTGGTCATAGCTGAAAACTGGATGTGTAATGCATATGAATGTACAATGATTCTAGTAAATCTGAACTAATGCAAAACTTTATTTTTTGGTACACTATTGTAATGAGATGAAATTAGATACACCTGGAGGTTTGAGGGTTCTGCACAGTATCTTAGTTCTTCCTGCGACTGCACTTTTCTGGACTGAGACCTTTGATGTTGTGCCTGGAATCCTATTATTACTGGGACTTTGTACTTCACCATGTTTTTCTGCATTTTTCTCATGCTTTTTCTTCCTGATGCTGATCAATGGGATTCATTTATCTATTACATTAGCAATCTTACACTACTATGTCTGGTTGGTTTATATACAGTTAGGTCTGTATATATTTGGACACTGACACAAGCTGTTTTTTTTTGTTTTTTTTACCTGCTTACTGAAATAGTTTATGGACATAATGTGTAGACTCCCAGCTGTCATTTGAGGGTATCCACATTCAAATTGGATGAAGGGTTTAGGAGTTTCAGCTCCTTAACATGTGCGACCCTCTTTTTTAAAGGGACCAAACATAATTGGACAATGGGCTCAAAGGCTATTTTATGGGCAGGTGTGGGTAATTCCTTCATTATGTCATTATCAATTAAGCAGATAAAAGGGCTGGAGTTGATTTGAGGTGTGGTGCTTGCATTTGGAAGATTTTGCTGTGAACAATGTGCGGTCAAAGAGCTCTCCATGCAGGTGAAACAAGCCATCCTTAAGCTGTGAAAACAGAAAAAAAAAACCATTTGAGAAATTGCTACAATATCAGGAGTGGCAGAATCTACAGTTTGGTACATTCTCAGAAAGAAAGAAAGCACTGGTGAACTCAGCAAAGCAAAAAGACCTGGACATCCACAGAAGACAACAGAGGGTTCACTGCAAGGTGCAAGCCACTAAGCCTCAAGAATAGAAAGGGTAGATTGGCTAAAAAACATCTAACAAAGCAAACACAGTTTATAACAGTATTTCATAATACAGATGGATAATGACACAAGACATACACCCAAAGCAACCCAGGAGTTTATTAAAGCAAAAAAGAGGCATATTCTTGAATGGCCAAGACAGTCACCTGATCTTAACCCAATTTAGCATATTTTTCACTTGTTGAAGCCTAACCTTTGGACAAAAAGGCCCTAAAACAAACAGCAACTGAAAGCTGCAGCAGTAAAGGCTTGGCAGAGCATTAAACAGGAGGAAAGCCAGCATCTGGTGATGTCCATAAGTGAACATTTTATTTTCAGTTGTCAGTAATTTGTCCAATTACTTTTGAGCCCCTGAAATGAAGGAATTGCATTTAAAAAATGCTTTAGATTGCAAAGCAAAAAAAATGCTTTGCAATCTTTTTGTTCAACTACTGAATTAATGCTGAAAATCTGCACTTCAGCTGTATCTGAGTTGTTTCATTTAAAATTCATTCATTGTTTAAAATTCATTGTGGTGGTAATGTACAGAACCAAAATTAGCAAAAGTTGTCTCTGTTCATCTATCCATTTTCCTCCACTTATCTGGGCTGTGTCAGCAGCCTAAGGGGAGACACCTAGACTACACTCTCCCCAGCCACCTGGGGAACATTGAGGCATTCCCAAGCCAGCTAAGAGATAGAAAGTCTTCAACACCTCAATTGGTTCCTTTCTATGTGGAGGAGTAGAAGCTGTACTCTGAGCCCCTCCAGAATGACTGAATTCCTCAGCCTATCTCTAAGGGAGAGGCCAGTCACCCTTTGGAGAAAGCCAATTTCGGCTGCTGGTATCTGCAGTAGGTAAGGGCAGGGACATAGATGGACCGGTAAATCGACAGCTTCGCTCTTATGCTGAGCTCTCTCTTCACCATGATGGACCAGTACAGCATCCGCATCACTGCAGATGTGGCACTAATCAATCTGACGGTCTCCCACGCTCTTCGTCCCTTAATCGTAAACAACAGTCTGGAATACCTAAACTTGCTATTGGTATGTGTGTGTGTGTGTGTGTGTATCACTCTTGAAATTTAATGAAATTACGTTTATTCTATAGAAAATGAATGGGTTGATTGGAAATGACCCGAAGTGCACATACATTAAGAAAGTTGTTGGAAAACAAAGATCCACAGTAAGTTTGCCTAGAGTTATCTTAGAGTAGTGATAGGTTTGTAGCTTAAACCTATTCGCTGGAACGCTGAAGACAATGTAATTACACAGCAAGCAAGACACGAGTAGCCAACGTTCTTTATGTTTCCGTGCACGGGAGAGAACTGAACAAACGCCGTTCCTTCGCTTGACCCCAGTTACTCTCGTCCGCTCTCCCGTAACACTGCTCTTTTATTGAGGTCACATGACGTCTACATACACACAAAGAGTACCTTGCCTGTACGTTGTGTAAGTGTGTGTGTGTGTGTGTGGTGGGGGGGGGGGGGGGGGTCATGATGTGACCCCGTGAAGACTCCCCACCCTACTGGCGCCAGGGAGTCCAGCAGTTCACATAAACAAAGGCTCTTACACTCAAACAGATATACGCGTGTTTGCTATACCATAAATCAGTAAGAGCAGTATAACCTCTCTCCTGACCTTAAGTTGTGTGTGCATGCCAGAGCATTCTGGTATCCACACAAAGTTTGCAGACTTTTAAGGATCAAACCTCTACCAATCTACAACTAACTATAAAACTCTAAGCATATATAAGTAGATATTTCTAAGCATAAATGACAATCAACAATACAAAACCTGACAAGTAGTATTAGACTCCTAGGAAAAGATAATGACATTACAAATCTCAGTCTTGTTTATGTCACTAGAGTATCAAAGTACTGCATTTATACTTTAGTGGGCTAGATCCAGGCTACGAAAAACATCTGAAGTAGCAACTACGAGGATCAGTGTGGTCTGTTTCTTTCTATTGCGTAACAAATGATTGTTTTATAAAAGGGAACTGAGGTAAATACAGGTCCATTAAATGTGTTGTCATTTAAACTCAGCATTTTCTCTCACTAATATAAAGACTAAGTGTGATATAATTTGATACAATAAAGTACACTGGGGAAAATAATTATTTGATCCCCTGCTGAATTTGTAAGTTTGCACACTTACAAAGAAATGAACAATCTTTCATTTTTAAGGTTGTTTTTTCATTTTAATGCAGAGAGACAGAAAAAAAACTCATTAAATAATAGTTATAAAATGATTTGCACAACATGAAATATTTTTTTTTTGTCCCCAAGCCTCTCCCTTTAATGTCTGTTAGTATCAGAGTAACAGACTACATGCAAAAAACTACTTTTCAATACATAACTGTGCACAAAAGGACAAAAAAAAATTGTGTAGTGCTGATTATGCGGTATATAGCCTTAACAATAAAAATGAATTCCAACACAGGGAGTTAGCTAACTAGTTTCCATCTAAAGATGATATACCATGTTCTGACTGAGGGATTTCTGAAAAATTAAACCGTACAGCTCTGCTATTACTTTGGACATAAATGAAGACAGAAAACTAAACAGAAGTGACATTTGTAGGGTTACTGAAGTTGGGCTAGTTCGTATATAATGATGTGCTACATGGTGGCTAGCTACAGAGCTATAAATAAACCCATTAGCACAGCAAAGCTAGAAGATAAACGCTAACTTTTTACCACTCAGTAAAAATTAACGTGAGGGTTCCCAATGGTTAGGGACAATTGCAATCCCATGGCAGGAAAAAGATGCTGTAAAACTTCAGAACTTCTGAACTTCAGTCAGGAGAACAACTAAGAAAATGCAACACAAGGTTATTCATTAATATACTGCTTCATGGGCTGGGCTGTAGTTACATCATAAGGTTTTAAAAAATGAGCTTTAAAATGTTCTTCCGCTGACAGTGATCACTGCCTTTTTTAGGGGCTTGTTCAGATTAAATAGAACAAAATACAAAGCATTAAAACATTTAAAAAAAACAACAGCATTAATAAACGTAGAGTAGTTTGTATCTGGAAGCAGGGTTCATATCACTTAACAACCAGACAGGACTGAGGTCTGGAGACTTTCTAGTCTACTCTATGACCTTATTGTGCTTCTTCTTTATTACTTCTTGGTTCCCTTGGTGGTATATTTTGAGTCATTGTCATGCTGGGAGAGTCATCCATGCCCCATCTTCAGTGTTTTTGCTGCCATACTTGATTGTGGGGATGGTATTCTTTAGGTCATACTCAGCCTTTTTTTTCATCCAAACAAGGCTGGTTGAGGATTTGGTGGATTGGCCAAAGAGCTTGCTGTTGGTTTCACCTGACTACAGCACTTTCACCCAAGCCTTCTCTGAATGGTTTATATATTTACTTGCAAACTTAAGATGGGCCTGTACAAGTTCCTTCTAGAGTTGGGTGACCTTGCAAATGCTGCAAGATTTCAATCCATTACGGTGTGATCCACAACCTTTCTCATGATCATCCTCACCCTATCAGGCAAGATCTTACATGGAGCTCCAGACTAACGGTCTTTTTATATTCCTTCCATTTCTGAATAATCACACCAAAAGTTGTCACATTCTCAACAAACTTCTTGCTGTTACTCTTAAAGCCCATTCCAGCCTCATGCAGATCTACACTCTTGTCTCTAATGTCCTGTGACAGCTCTTTGTTTTTTCCCATTGTGTTAGAGTGGTTGGAATGGAAGAAACTGAATCTGTGGACAGAACAACTTCCAGTCAGGAATTTCTGTAATTGATGCTAATATCTGTTGGATAATATTTCTTGTTATATCTTAGTAGTGTACCATAAAAAGGTGAAACCAAAATGAGCTTTTCCAAAATGAATGATTAATGAATGTCCAATGCATGTAGAAGGTTAAAAAGAAGCTGCCAACACCTGTAATTTAGATTTTCCACACTTTTCATCAACATGCCCCATCTGCCCCCTTTTCTGTCAGTTATTTGCCAGAAGAAATATTTGGTTTTTGTCTATTCCACTAAAAGGCTTCTTCCCTGGGGGCTTGCATGGAAAAAAATAATGTAGAACAAAGCCAAAAATATGCAAATGAATGTCTACTTTGTGGGCGATTTGTGAGTGACAACACAAAGGAGTACCAGACTTCATCTAAAACGCAACCCTGGACCCAGATACACAGAGATAACAGGGTGCTGCACTGAAGCTTCTTGCTCCTCCTCTTCGTCACTTGACGTCACAACCCTCATTCATTGTTTCTGTCGGTTTCTGAAGAGACAAATGCTGATGGAGACCTTTGAATGCTGCCCACAGTGGGAAAGATATTGACATCAATTCATTAAAGTTTATTCACCTGCTTCATTAGGCAGTTGTGTCAAAACAAACGTTGATATCTCATTCTACTGGTGTATGCCTGACAGCCTGCTCTGTTAAGCTTTTGTTCAATCAATATTTGAAATGACAGAAAAAAATACTTCTTCTTGCCTGTAAGCATATTATCAAGCTTTGCCGATGCAGACCGATGCATGTATCTATGCATCCGCGCGGCTACATTTTCAAATTAGCACATTTATGTCTGTGGTTGTGTTTCCAGAGCGGAGCTGAGGTGAGCAACAGCTTGCTGCAGTGCTGTCACCATGCCAGCATTAGTGTGCATTATTTATCCGCCTGCAGACTGAGCCAGAGAAAGACATAACCATAGCAACCAGAGCCATGCACACATACACACGCATAGACCCTGTGAGGAGAAACATTGGTTGTAGTGGCATGGTGACTGGTGTTTACTTAATCTTGGATTTCATATGTTTTGGTGAATCTGCCACATTTCGGATCTCAAACACAGAGAAATGATGAGCTTTCAGAGCAACATCAGTCCTGAATTTTCAAATGTGAAATACATCCTTCCACCTCTCTAAATCCAAATAAGCAGCAAACAGATATTTTTTTAAAGGTTTGGATGTCACAAAAGTCAGTATTTGATACATCTATTGAAGCTTCAATGACCTTCAAAGATACAGCGCCTGTCTTGTACACTTTATCCTCATACTATGTGCTTATTTGCAAGAAAAGGACTTGTGAAGGTCGACCCGTTGATGGAGGCCAATTACTATTGTTTTTGCTCTGCTCTTGGTTCAGATTTGGCCTAAACAAAGTGTAGCATCAACCGTGATTCAGTAAAGATGTGATCCCACTCCCAACAACTGAGAAAGCCACAGCTATGCTACTGGGGGAATTCAGAGGAACATGAGGAGTCCAGGTTATGAGATTTTTTTGGTTCCGCTTTGGTCACTCTTGGGGATGTGCTAGTGATGTTGAGAAAGTAGGCCACAACTGTCAGTACCAGCCAGCCAGCCACTCTTAGAGGATGAAGTGTTTCCTTTAAGCTTTGATTCTGAGGCCAGTCCTGGAGGGCTTCACTGTTCTGCACACATGCAGCCTTACCTCTCTGCTTTCCAGTGCACCTCAGTAAACTGCGAGTAAAGCTGTGGGACACCATATAAGGAGCTGCCAGTACCTGCTGCACATTTCCAGTGTGTTGATCCATCTGGCAGTTAATCACTGATCCATACATGCATGTGGTACATAAACAGATTTTGAGCATCTGTTGTCTTTTCTGATCCTTTTTAAATGCTGTAATTCTTGCAATCATATACTTATAACAAAAAAAATTACGAGGAAATGTAAATCCAGCTTCCTTGGGTCTCACATAAGGAAGATGTTACTTCTGAAGTGACTGGGTGGAATATCCTAAGGCTTAAAAATGAGGCCCACATCGAAATCCTGAAACTGTAGTTCACTGAATGACCACTTGAGACTCCCAAAAGTGAGTAAATTCGCCCATGTCGAAGTGACCAGCTTTCAGCTGATATAAGCCTGGATACAGTCAGGTATTTAAAAAAAATGTTTTTGATGTTTTTAGCTAATTCATCCCTTTATAACAACTAAGCAACTGAAGGTTTTTTGTAGCATAAAGTTTGAGGGCAGCTCACCTCTGCTAATTCATGTCACTGAATGGAACTTCTCTGCCATTTGTGTTTTTGGTCGCTCTCCTCTTTGACTTCTGCTCCCACAACCGAGTCCCAGACAAATTCTAGAAAATGGAAAGAATGGAATGAAAGACATTTGTCATCTGACTATTGAAGAACCAACACCTAAGGACAACTTGCTTGTAGATTTGACACATAGGTCTTTGATGCCTCAAGAAGGAGAACAGCCTTACATATTTAACATCAGTATTGGGAACTTATTTTGTGACCCATGTTACCAAGATTCTTTCTAGCCATAGGATGCTATCATTTAACCAAGAATCTGTTAAGCTGAATGTACTCCACTAATCACTAGTCTGGAGTTAGGAGTAGGATTAGGGTTGGGTTTTACCATAGTCGTCAGCCACACATACCTAGACTGGTTCGTGACCATCAGGCAACCACTGGTCACTAGGGGGAGACAAAAGCACATTCCCTAACCAGTTGCAAGCAATCGCTGGCAGTCAATGTGAAATTGATTGCTAAAGTCCCAGTCACTCAAGCATAGAGACCAGTGAGTGAACCCTGACAACCACCTGTCACTAATGTGTTGGAGAGTGGTTCTTAGAGGTCACCTATGTGAAATTGGTGGCAAAGTGATATACATTGCTGCAATCTCCTATGCTAAGCTATAATGAAACTGTAAAACAACTGAGGCAAACCAGAAACAGAGACTGTTCACCTTTAAAAACAACGTTGCATTTGCACCTTTTGAAACGTTTTGGATACAAAGGTAAAGCACACATTTAGTTTGATAGAGTATATTCTACTTTTCCAGTTTGTGCTGCAGTTGTTCAAGTTTGTACAACTCAGAAATGCCAAGTTGGCATTTTCCATCCAAAATAAGGTAACTGTGGGAATCTGCTAGCAACCAAAACAATTGCAAGGAGTTTTTTGCTGCAGCAACCTTTTTGTGAATGATTTCACTCAGTGTCAACCAGCAACCACTCGCAACCAGTCGGGGAATACATATTTTTGTCACCCAAGTGGTTGTTAAATGGTTGCTAACATGTCTGTAGGTCTGTGTGACTAAAGCCTTAGCTAAATGCTACAAAGATTTTCTTTTACTAGATGAAGGCTCAAACCTTAACTACAACAGTTAAGGTTTGATCCATTTAAGTAAACACTATATAAAGATGTATATAACACTATGTGGCGAACTGTTACTAGGTATAAGTCAAAATAACCAAAAAATATTCTGGACAATATAAAAGAGTGGCAGTGAATGATGCTAGCAGAGCTTACAGACTTTCAGACTAAGCATGCCCCCCCGCCCTCTGTGTCCTTTGAAGTCATTCTCCCTCTATGACAAGAGCCATCCCCTCTTGGGCACCTGTGTATGTATGTCCCCCATCTGTTTTGTAAAGACAGCTCCCTGCTTCCATATTCCATATTTTGTCTTAAAACAAATAGTACCTTAGAACCTGCTTTTCTTTTAAACATTTTTTTTTTGTGTGTGTGTGACTTTAGCCTACTGCAAAGACATAAAACAGAGTATATTAAGGTTATGGTGACTGACAGCATGCATTTTATCTGCCATTGAGCTCCCCCAGCAGCACAAGTGGAAGCCCCGATATGCACAGTAGCTCCTCAACAGAGACAGTCTTTATAGATTGCTTGCCTCTCACCAGCTGCTGTCAAAATTCCTTTTTTTTTTTTTACCTATGCAAGTACAATTTTAGTTCATATTTACTGTGCGAAGACAGTGTATATGCTTCTTAACACACCCAAACATCAGCACTTACAAATATCTTATTTCAATACTATCACCAATTGAAAGTTAAAACTGCTGAATATGGAGCAGCAGTGATAAAAAAAAAAAGTGAAACTTGAACAAAATAAAAACAAATGAAGTAAACAAACTGGGAGCATTGACACCCCCAGAGAAACAGATAAGGAAAATATCCTAATGAAAGACAGTGAGTGTCCTACATTGGCATCTTTGTGCTTTTCCTGGGAAAACAACATTTCTACTCTGAGCAATGTAACATGTGAAAGCTATTATCTTTGTTGTATAATGATGGTAGAAATAGAAGAGTGAACCTCTCATAGACTTATCTTTATCTCCTTTCAGTTTGTTAAGACACAGTTTCAGATAAAACTAATTTAGACACAATATTGTTAGTGATTAGGTGCTTTTAGTTGTCTTAATTAGGAACAGCAACGTTGATACATTAGTGAAATCCTTGCTGCAGCTTATATGCTTCCCCTTTCAACAATGTGACAGCTTCTGTATCTTTTACACAAGCAATGGCCATGAGAGAAAGTAGGAAAAAAAGCACTTGATGCCTATACTGCTATAAATCTATTGACATTCATGTCTTTTTTAATTACAGAACAGGTAATAGAAGAAATCTTTCATCTCTATTTCCATGTATGTGGTAATATTCCTTAGAAAAACCAAAAGCACATTACTCCACCTCCGTATAAGTAAGTCAAATGTCTTTCTTAAGGGAGGCAGTCTGAAGTGATAAGGGCATTTCTATTCTCACTAAACTCCTTTTTCTGTTTGTTGGTGAAATAAAAGGCTTGAAGTAAATACAACTTCAGTTCTAAACACTTCACTCACCCAAATGCCCTCTATTCAAGAGGTTTTGGGGTGGGCTAGAGAGAGGGTGGAGCTCCTGGCTCCCACCTCTGTCCTTGGTGCCTCCATTGATAGCTAGTTATTTTGTTCCCCACTCATCACAAGAGAGCCACGATCACTGTGATTTACTCTTGGCAGGAGACGGAAACTGGCAAACAAAGCAAAACAAAGACATGTCAAAGATGTGCAATCATGACACAGATGCAGCTGGGCATTAAAAAACATTTGTCTAAGTCAAAACAATAAATTAATAATGGGATTCATCATTAGGAAATTAGACAGTTTCCTACTTGCTAAATTAGCTAGTTCTGCTATATAAGCTAAAGATAAACTAATGCAGCTATTAGTAAATCATATCTAATGTATGCAGAATGGAAGTATTGTGTTGTGTATGTCAGGGATGTAAACAGTAGAAACATAATCTAAAATATGGCAGAAACTTAATACAAATGCCAAACCTTTTATTTTCAGACATTATCAAACTTACTCAAATACAGGGAAAATATTTACGTTGAAAGAAAGATATTTGATGTCCACATCAGTTTATTAAAACAACGTTGATCTCTTTAACTTCAGTCCTTCAAGACCCCTTCACTGTCAATAATCCAAGTGTTGCCAGCAAGGTTATTAGTCAAGTCATATAGCATTTTATACTTTTATACTTTTTTAAAGTAAATATAATAAAGAAAATATACTTAAAAAATCTAATCATATTACAATTATATTGTACTTTCACAAAATGTTCTATGGCTTCAGCCTGACAGGGCTACAGACCAGGTGGCAACACCCTGGAAACCTCTGTTCATGAGGCAAAAATAAACATTTAATGTCCAGTTGGCAAGTGGTTGCTGGGTGCTGAAGCTGCCCTCCACTAAAAGCATTGTAATTCCTTTTTTTGTTTTGTTTTTTTGCCGCCTGTCCCGTTTGGTTCTTTTGCCATCAGAATTATTGTCTGAAGGCAAAGAGAGAAGCCCAACGGAATTACTTTACCAAGTGGACCATCCCTGCCTTGCCGCATTGGTCCATTTGATTGACCTTTGTTGTTATTATTTATTTATTTTATTTTATTTTCAGTTGTTACAGACGGGACAGACATGACCAGGGGGAGGGAGGGAAACAAAGACAGTGGGGAAGAGGGCAAAGAAAAGAAAAAAAAAGGGAAAAGAAAAGGGGGCGGGGGGGCAAAAAAGAAATTACATATGTTTATATATATCACCTGGATCACCTGTTGAGAGAAAAAAAAACAGAAAACAAGCAAACAAAAACAGCAATGTAATAAACACAACACCATCGCGATACTCTATGTGTATATAGCAGTAAATATTAAATAT
This sequence comes from Oreochromis aureus, assembly GCF_013358895.1. Lineage (NCBI taxonomy): Eukaryota > Metazoa > Chordata > Actinopteri > Cichliformes > Cichlidae > Oreochromis > Oreochromis aureus. The sequence goes on along the minus strand of NC_052963.1, from coordinate 8,221,141 downwards.
TGAATATTATTGTGCAGCACGTAACATTTACAGCGCACAGTGTTCTTTGAGGTAGGAGCCAAAAAGGGTGTAGTTTGTGTCTGTGAGCACCCGTGTGTACACCTGTGAGCATGAAGGTGCTTGTATTTAAAAGGTTCCTTCATGTAATGATCTGCTAGAGGGTGTGGGGAGCCATAGCCCCGTCCTCCAGGGCATAAAGCAGGTATGGAGGAGATCCAGGCTCCAGACATCCAGAGGCCCCCAGAGCACAAGAGACCAAGGAAGACCAACGGAGGGGCAGCCGTGCCACTATCCCGGAAAGAGCTGAGGAGAGCCCCAGATGAGGGGTCACTCAGCAGCCGCGGAGCAGGAGCAGAAGCCAGGGGGGGTTGCAGTGACGTGCCCGTGAGCTCCGCTGGCAGCCAGCTGTGCCAGAGTGACCGAGCCCCAGGCCGAGAGGCCGAGGGCACCCCACCCCCGAAGGGGCCCAAACGAGCTCCAGGCTCCAGGCCCTGACAAGCAGCCACCAGGAGTGAGCCGGTGCATACCTGGACGCACATCCCCGGACACAAAGAACCACCAATGCACCGATGTCTGAGGGCGTCCGCCACTGGCAGGCGGAGTGGTGGGGGGAGATAGTAATTCCTTTAGTTGCTAGCAGATTAGGGGAGTTGCCCACTGTCTGCATAGAAGACACTAACTTGTCTGCAAACACTTGGTAACTGGTTGTGAAACTTGCAAACATATATACAAATGGGAATTTGAGACTATTGAGACTAAGTAAAAGTTGCATCTTACTTGCTTTCTTCAGTTTCACTATCACTCAGTTAGTAACTGTTTTAAAATAAGTCATCATCTTCCATGCAAAGTAATGGCAGCCGTGGCAACCTGCTAGTGACCAAAGCAACACGACTTGGATCTCAAATTTCATCTCAAATTTCTACAGGTGTGCAATTGAGAGCTTGCTGACGAGCTGCATCACAGTTTGGTACGGAAGCTGCTCTGCCAGCAGCCGTAAATCACTACAGAGGGTGGTGAAGGCAGCAGAGCACATCACTGGCACGAGGCTTCCTGCCATTCAGGACATTTATCACCAGCGATGCCTCCGTAAAGCACACAGCATCATCAAGGACCACAGCCACCCAGCACATCAGCTGTTCTCCTTGTTACCATCTGGCAGACGTTACAGGAGTCTGTCTGCTCGGACTACAAGACTTAAAAACAGTTTCTACCATCAAGCCATACGACACCTCAACCACAACACTTAAACACACACAACACAGGACTCAGAAGCTACCCTGCAGCTTCACAAGTACTCTGATTAATCTGCACTGGTCACTTCACTTTATTGTTATTGTAATTTATATTTAAAAAGTGCAATACTGTAAATTTCTGCTGCTCATTCCTGTGCAATATCCCATCTGCCCTCCCGTCATATTTCTTTTCAAGATTTTCTTATTTAATCACTAGTGTACATATATTTATATTTATAGATACATATATATTTAGTCATCTTTTCTCTTTTACTATGTTTCTCTAATATTTTGTTCTTTACTATTTTTCTATTTGTTATTTTATTTTATTATATTATATTTTATTATATTTTTTCCTACTGTATCATGCTGCTGAGAGACCGCTGCTCGTCAAACACATTTCATTGCGATGTTGACCCTGTGCTAACTTGCATATGACAAATAAAACTGAAAACTGAAACTGAATTATGTCACCCCCCACCCCCCAACCACACACACACACACACACACACACACACACACACACACACAAAAGTTTCAGTTTAAAAAAATACAGTTATTATGGTAAACCACACTGTTATGTTTCCAATGTAGAATTCCACCGTATTACATCAATGCAGAAAAATGAGACTCAAAAAGTACTTCTATAAACTTTCTATAGCAGTGACATTGAGTTTCACATAGAATATAATCACAAGAAGTGTCATAAATCTGCCATACATAGGACATAAATCTTTAACCAAAGAACACTTTTGTAAAATGTTTCTCTAAATGCCCTTTAAATGGATCTTACTCTGCAAATAGTCCTCTGGGGGCATTTTAGTGCTGTTGAAAAATTCTAATGAAATCAAGCTCCCTGTTTCGGACAAACATTAGTCCACACCAACTAATATTGCTTCATTTATCATGCTGTACCTTTGCAAACTGCATTTCCTCAAAGGGGTTTCTGCTCCAGTGTTTCATTCAGATGGAGAAAGTGACCAGCTGGGTTACTGGCAGTTTAATGTTGCATGAATTCAGGGGTTCAGTAATGGATGCTTGGCTGAAATGGTCCTGGACAGAAAAAAATTATTGTGACAAATAGACCTTTCCCCATCGTCTGCTGGGACACAGTGACCACTGCAGAGAACAGACTTGCCTTTTTTTAATACTATGTTTCCTCTTGGGCATTGGGGGGTGGTGTCACTGTCTCTGGGGGACACACTTCATAGAATCCCAGCGACACGCAAAAGAACTTTTATCTATTTTTGACATTTCTCTTTGTTTCAGTCCTTCAGCATGCCTTTTCTTCCTTTTTGTCTTTCTGTCACTTGCTGTTTATTTCCCATTTTTTTCTTTCCGTCTATCCTAGTGTCATCCTGAAATGACTCAGCCACTCAGAGGACCTATCCTTTGTCATTGTTTTCCAGCGTGCCATTTTACTATAGATGTCTGCTTTGAATATGCACTGGCACTGTCAGTAAAAGCTGACAAGCATTCAGTGGTAGCTACGTTACATCGGGGAGACAGCTGTCTGCTGTACAGAATGTATTTCTGTGGATTATTTGCACTTTAAAGTCTTTGGTAGACACGCTTACATATCCTCAGTGGCCTTCCAAGTCGATGGCCCATCCATCAAATATTCTCTTTCACCTTAACGCTACGGGACGCTGATGAATGCTAAAAGAAAGGGGAAATGTTAACGTATGATAGCAATGCTTATTCTTTTTATAGATACCAATTCAGTTGATGCGGCCTGACCCTAGTTGAAATATAAGATTTACATAACATATAATCATGTGTAAATACATATACTGGGAATTTAAAGGCTTTTGGTGGTGTTAATAGTAAGGGAGGTAGGTAAGGTAGGTAGTTCAACTGAAATCCCTTAATTACTGGATGGAATGCCATATTCTTGGTTTCTAGAAGGCAAATTCATGTCACTGAGGGTGTCCTAAAATCACCTAACTATGTAATGTAGATAGGTTAGTATGCACATAAATGGATAGGTAAGTGAACAAAAATGCAGTAATAATTCAATTATTTTAATTAGGTACACATTCTTGATCCTAAAAGACAAATCCTTGTGAGTACTGTTTTTTCATCATGTCAAATATTTCAGCAGTGATGCACTGGCATAGACTTTGACGCTGATATATCATTGAATTCTTGTCTTTTGCTTTGGCTGGGTGACCATAATGTCTCAAGAGAAATCCTACTGATTCTGAGTGTCCAAGCTCGCAACATGAAAGTAAAATTAGTCGTAGGTTAACGTGTGAAAAGCTGCAACTGGAATTTAACAGTGGACCACTATGCAGACAATAAATCAAGTTTCATCAAAGTGCAGATGGTCAGAACAGGGCTTCCAGGGAGCAATCCAAAAACAGCAGCCATGATTGAAGTGGAATAGAGATGTTCAAGGACATGACCTTAAGGTAGAGATTTAAAAAAGGGTGTTTGCATGGTTATTTTAATGAGTGAGTTTAGAGAACTTGTTGGTAATAACTTGTATACGATTGGCTCAGCTGGCAGAAGGATTGTCTCATGCCATATTGAGTCAAGAGTCGTCAATCAGTCTGTTCACTGAGCAGTCTGTTCATTCACCCAAAATTCACAAGAATTGCTTCTCCTCCTACAGTATTGGGAGGAGGATATCAGTGTTGACAATTAAATCCTAGACATGGTGATTACCTAGTGGTAATGAGTCTTCACCTAAACTGTGCTCATGGTCAATGTTAGACTTGTCATTCTCAGTAGATTTTAAATTTTAATTAGTTTGTGCAATACAAGGAGTCAGTGATAAGAAAATGTGTTAGTTTGCTTCTGTACTTTACACAATACAGTAAACTGGCAATTTTGAGAAATCATGAGCTTTCAATTAAATTCATTTTCACTGGTATGGGATCAGTTCACGACAACATTCACTCAAGATGCTTTATATTGTAAAATCAAAACCCAACAATATATTATGGAAATCTATTACATCATTCTTCTTGTCAGACTAGCTTATATTGGAATAACCCCCCACCATTAAACTTGTTTAAATCTTATCTTTCTGGCTGCACTCATTTCATTCACCTAAAAATATTTCACATCAGTTACAACTGGTGTCACCCAGGGATCTGTCCTGTGCCCTTTTCTATTTATCATCTGTCTACTTCGTCTTGGTAATATATTGCACAACTGTTTCCATTGTTATACTGATGGCACCCAGCTCTACCTGTCTATCAAATCTACCATCACTCTCCCACCCATGGCCCTCTGTGTTTGCCTTCAGGAAATCAAATCCTGGTTTTACCTGCAACATTCTCACAGTTAACGGTGATAAAAACCAAGGTTGTCCCACCTTGTCTAAATGTTTTTAGACAAGGTGGATTTGGAGAGGAAAGTTTTCTTCCTCTCTATTGACAACTCGTTGGTTTCTTCCTGCCATCAGGCATAGATTCTGGGTGCCATCTTTGCTTTGATCTGTTTTTATGCTTTCTTTTTAAGTGCATATCAATAACACACATTCATCTTTGTAACGTTAATTGCCTCCGTCCATTTCTCTAACAGTATTGCCAGCCATCCTTGTTCACACTTTGGTTACAATACCTTGATTATTTTAACTCTTCTTTTTCGTCTTTCTTTCAAGTTCATGAACTTCAACTGGTCCAGAACTCTGGTGCTCATATCATCACCAGAACGCCTTCCATCAGTCACATGTGTCATTCAGCAGCTCCATCGTCTTCTGGTTAAATATCATATTGATTTCAAGATTCTGCTCTTCACCGTTAAGGCAATCCTTAACCTTGCTGCAGTACCTCTCTAAAATTCTGCATGTCAGCACACCCATTGTTACTCTCTGGTCTTCTACTTCTTCCTCCCTCCATCTTATGTCCCTTCTCCAATCTCGCCTTTGGAATTCCCATGCACATCCGTAACACTTTTAAATCCTGCCTCAAAACACAGCTCTTTAAACTGGCTTAGTCACTCTGATTATTTTCTACCTGCCACATGAATCCACAGTTTTTACTGATTTTACATACTGAGAATTTGCTTTATTGTCTTGCCAAGTATTTTTATTTATTCTTGTTATTTTTAACTGTTCTGTGCAAAGTGACCTTGAGTGTTTTGAAAGGTGCCTGAAAATATAATCTGTTGACAATTAGCATTTGAGGTTCAGTGAACTGCTATCACGACTCCACTTTACTTACAGTGTTGCTTTACAGAAAATGGTTTTCTCAAGCATTAGTAAGACCTTTTGTAAAACCTTAAAAAAAAATCATAAAATTAACTGACTTTGTAAGTGTCCGACATGCCTCCAAAATTACCCTAAAAGCTGCTGTTAGTTACTCTTACTGTGGTATTTAATCAGTCCATATAGTTCCCAGACAATTAAACTCACCTGTATAATTGTCTTTATAGCCCCGTTCTCTGAATGTGAGAAAATTGCCCCCCTCAAGCGTGCAGACTTCCATTAAATTAAACTAAACAATGTCCGGAAATGAATCAATCTGCATATAATATGAATCGTTACTGTGTCATCGTTGATGCTTGACTATTGATCTCACTGTAATTACATTCCCCTCCAACTCCCCTCAGGAGTGAAGACGCACAATTAGAGAGGACAGGTGACAGTGTGAAGCCGTGTAGCTCAATAAAAGACTCCTTCCACTGGGTAATTAAAAATCATAGCATGCCCTAAATGGGCAAAATCAAGGTCTTTTCTTCTCTTTTCACTTCTTCATCCATAACCCCTGGAGGAAGCAGAGAAATGTTTGACTTTATTTGGAGCTAATTGAACAATTTCAGTCGGATAAAAGTGTTGTTTTCCCACCTGCTGTGAAATTGGAATTGTCCTCACAAGTGGTTCTCGTCAGGGTTGGACATTAGCTGCCAACTCACCAAAAGTAACAGAAAGGACCCTGGAGTTTGAGATAAGAGAGATGGGGGACACAGGGGAGAAGACAACTTGCCTGTAGCACAGTTCCACAATGCAAATCTGCAAAATTCAAACCAAGCTTATAAAAGTAACGAGCAAATGGACAGTTTGCTAACCCGTTTGTGACGTGTGTGATTGTTTAATAGTTTGGAATGTTATTGATTGATTTTAGGGTTAACCATTACAGTTCATCAAGCTGTATGATTGACAACAAGCACGGATTTTGTTTAGATAGACCAAATTATGCTAATAGAATTTGCATCGCATCATCACTCCCAATGCACACACCAATTTGCATGATGATCTTTTCAATATTGACTTTTATAATTACTGTGTTACATCCAAGGCTGTGATTGCATGACAGCACGACAAAGGCTGCAAGGAGAAAATGTCAGCGCATTCTCGGTAAACAGAGCAAAGCTTCTGAATTAATGCAGCAACCGATGGAAGGAGAAATCCTTGTCCAAATCTCCCCACTTTTATTCAGTCGTTGTACAGAGTACATCTTCTCCCCACAGTTGGTCCCTTATCTCCCGCGCTCTCTCTCATTCTTTTTCTTGTCCATCTCTGACATTCGAAGTGAACCAAATAAGCCCCCCTCCGATGTCATGAAAGTGGGAGCAGTAATTTGTGAGGCACCCTCCCTTCTCTTTGGCTTCCTCCCCCTCTTTCAGTCTCTCACTTTCTCTTCATGTGGCTGGATGTGTGCACTGCATTGTTATTCCATGATGACACCAAGGGCAGTCAGATAAGGTGTGCAACAGCAGCAATACTCCTTGTTAAGGAGTAGCTACACAGTAAAACTCTACTGTATTAGCTCACACACACAGAAAAAAACAGAAAACAAACAAAAAAAAAAGACTCAGAATGCATGAAAAGGATGAATACAAAATTCCAACACTAATCTGCTTTCCAGGCAGACAAGTTTGTCCCGCATAAAAGATTTAACTGTGGTGGCTCTAAAGATGTACACAGGAAAAGAAGTGACATGGTTTTCGACTTTTCAAAGTTAGAGTATTCTAGAGAATTCTCTGTTCTGTGTTGTTGATTCAGCTCTTTCTATGGTGTTGGGCAACCACAAACATAAATTTGATTATATAGAAGTCAAAAGAAAAACAAGCCTCTGTCTTACTAAATCTTTGACATTTACACGTATGGCCTCAGTCAACAGTTTTAAATGTTATTCACTGGAACATGACATTCATTTTGTGAATTATGGTCCTAGGGTAGGTGGCAAGGAGGTTCTCACCTTGTGATTAGCATGTTGCTACTACATGAGCAAGCAGTGTTCCTTGGTTGGTCACTCAGAGTCACTCTAGTTACATCCCGTTCCTGAAAACCTACATATCAACAGAAAATTGCACAGCTTACTGCTTCACCATCGGACTCCTCTGTCTTTGATTTAGATACGGTGTTGTGAAAAAGTGTTTGCCCCCTTCCTGATTTCCTATTTTTCTGTATTTTTGTCACACTAAACCTAACCTAATGACCAGTTGGACCACCCTTAACAGCAACAACTGCAATCAAGCATTTGCGATAATTGGCAATGAGTCTTCTACAGCGCTATGGAGGAATTTTGGCCCACTCTTCTTTGTAGAATTGTTGTAATTTAGCCACATTGGAGGGTTTTCGACCATGAACTGTGTTTTTAAGGTCATGCTACAGCATCTCAATTGGATTCCGGTCAGGACTTTGACTAGTCTCAGAGGTGGACTTGCTGGTGTGTTCTGGATCATTGTCCTGCTGCAGAGCTTGAGCTTTAGGGGATTTAGGGTTTTAGGGGAAATGTGAGATGAGCCTTTGTGTTCTTTTTGGTCAGCACTGGTTTTCTCCTTGAACTCTCCCATAGTTGTTATTTCTGCCCAGTCTCTTTCTCATTGCTGAATCATGAACCCTGACCTTAACTGAGACATGTGAAGCCTGGTTTTGTGACCTCCTGGATGAGTCATCCATGTGTTCTTGGACTAATTTTGGTCAGTCACACCTGGGAAGCTTCACCAGTATTCAACGTTTTCGCCATGTGTGGATAATGGCTCTAATGTGTTGCTTTTGGGGATCTTTTTGCTTGCTTCACTTTGTCAGACAGGTTCTATTTAAGCAATTTCTTGATTCAACAGGTCTGTCAGTATTCAGACTGGAGTGTTTAGTAAAACTGAACTCAGCGTTCCAAATTTCCTAATGCTCCAGGTGGAAGACACAAATCAAAGAGAAATACAGAAAGTCCAGTTTGATATAAATCTCCAGGTAGGGATGGGTATCGAAACCCGGTTCTTGTTGAGAACCGGTTCCCACTGTTTCAATTAATTGGAATTGTTTGTCATTTTTGCAAACGATTCCCTTATCGATTCCAGTCACCCCAAATGACGTCACCACGTTGCAGAGCGTCATTTACCTGGCAGGAAACATGGCGCCTAAGTGGCTCAAACACTACGAATATGCAAAAGCATTTGCTCACAAAACACGCGATGACCTTAAATGAATGTTGTGTTTTTAATTCCGCTCCGGACTCGTGAATCTCAACCCAGCAGCAGCGGTAACGTTTGCACGTCCTCTCCCGTTAATGCGGCAGGTAAATAATCAACTAACAGTGCATATTATGTTAGTGCGATCTGCCTTATTACAAAACCTGCCATTACTGTGCGCTGCATTTAGGTGACCATGATGAGAGAGACAGAGTCTGGCTGGCTCAGATGCTGACAGTTCTCGCTGCAGTCTACCGTTAGCGTCTCCTTTTAGTCCAGGATAGACGAATGTCACCGAGCAGTGACTAAGTTTGTGGTAAAAGGCTTGCACCCATTTGCCACAGCAGATGCCTCCGATTTTCGGTAGGTGAATGTGTTTAATTGTAGGCAGTGACATTACTGGATATTCTTGTGTAATTGCTACAGAATAATTTATGTTATACTTTGTTAATGCTACAGAAGAATATTTATTTTATTATTTTACATTTACAATTTTTTTCCTGGGGACCCTGTGACACCCCATTGAAGAGCCGTAGGCTGGTTCTCTTAAGATCTCACTGTTGGGTTTGTAAGGCCATGTTACTCCTAAATTTCTATCTTGTTCAAAGAGAAGATATAAAACAAAGTTCTAAGCTAATCGATCTTGGTGTTCTCCTTTTTAAAAAAGAATTGATAAGAGAATCGATAAAGAATCGAATCGTTAAACAGAATCGAAAATGGAATCGGAATCATGAAAATCTTATCAATACCCATCCCTATCTCCAGGGCAGCGTTTTTAGCTTTAGTTTGCTGGGTACAGACATGTTGGAAAGGCTTTAACAGTAGGTACCGGCTGTGCATGCGGTGTATGAGCTGTCTATAAAACCATTTATATTGACAGCTGAATACAGTGAAAGGACATCAGTTGCTATCCCAGTGTTACATCAGGCAGCATGGAGGATCGTATGTGCCAGCCTGACAAAGCCTTATTGACTGCACTTTCCACTTCAATGCTTTCAGATGTGCTCTAGTTCAAAGTCTGAAGCTATTGCCAGGAAATAAATTGTGTGAGAGCGTCACAGTGTTGACGACCTGAGGGTTTGTCTTTACCATTGTCTATATGTGCATTGTGGTTCCTTTTTATTGTTCTCAATATTTACACTGCAGTGAATGCAACTAAGGGTCATTTCACTTATCCCCCTTTTCTAAGTTTTTAGCTATAGTAATAATGGGGTTTTAGAAGGTAATCAGTTGGGCTACCACACTTAAATATTTGTAACTGATTGCTAAAGTGTTTTGTAGAGATTCTTGTTTTCCTGCAGAGTTTCTATGTTGAAAAGGAAAAATTTAAAAGCTCTAGAATGTGTACTGCTAATTAATCAGTGTCAGCATGCTAGCATGGCAAATGATGGTTGCAATGCTAATCATTATGTCTGCAATATATCAGGATAATGTCAATCATGCTTTTTATACAATGCTATTTTCATTGTATAAAAAGTAGGCTAATGTTAGCAGAAAGCAGTATCTAAGCAAACTGCAGTCACACAGAGCAACCAGCATGGCTGTCATCTTGTTTTTTTTTTTTTTTAAAAATGTCAACTTAAAAAGCTGTAGTACTCTGGTAAACAAAACTTGTTAGCTAGGAAAGCAAATATCACAGTTGTCAGTTCTAACCTGCGAAAGAGTCTCAGTCAAGTGAATCATTGAGTGTTTCTTTCTCCAAACCCATGGCATATCAAGGACATGCAAATGACATTAACCGTCTCTGATGTGACCAGCAATCAATCATCTTCTCTCTTATTTATGTATTTATTTGGCAATTTTTCATGGAGACGGGCCTAATTAACATCCACCACCACAGGAAGGGAAAACAGCTTGTGGCTCTCCTTAGAATTTACAAGCAGGCCTCTTCACACAATACAAAATCTGTCTCGTAGAAAAAACTGAAGAATGCCTCAAGGGTGTCAAGGCCCTTAAGGAAGTGTGGTGTAATACCCTACTAACAAGATAAAGAACCCAGAACCAAGCATTCAAAAGACCCAAACCTTTTAGGAGACAAAAGTGGATCTTGCCAGCACTGAGGCATCGAGAAGAATGGGAAAACTGTGGAATCCTAACACTTAGTTAGCCTACACATGCAGCAAGACTTTGTTAACTCACTCACTCAAATCAAATTAGCTTTAATCTCCCAAATTTCTGCAAAGTACCTAAATCATTTGGTAATATTACAAATTGTAATGTACTAGAATAATAAATAACAGTGTGTTTGTAATTGCCTTAGCAAACTAAAGTATCTTCCTAATCTATTGCTAAGATTATCTTTTTAACAGTTAGCTACACAAAGTATGCTTTATCAGAGAATTAGTTTATATTTTTTGCTTAACGAACCAAACATAAGGTGTAGCGACTGGTTACACATTTTTCTCTAGCAACTGTAATTTGCATTCTGCAGTGAGTTAGAGAATAGTCACTAGATGAAATCAGTCACCAAGAGGTTGGTGCACCAAAAACTTCATTGTTAGTTCTTCGGTTTGCTAGTATTGCGATCCAAGAGTTGTTAGAAAACTGACATGACTGATTTAATTGTGTTTTATTTTTGGACACATTTTCAGTGAATTGTTTTAGTTTTACTATTTCTGGGAGTTTAGAGCTCAGACTGGCTCATGATGTCATCAGTAAGCGCAAAAAGAAAAAAACAACAACAACAACAACAGTGCGAAACAAGAGCGCTTCGGTTGTTGATTGTATGCTATGCTGCATGTAAACTCCAAACTTTGCCTTTAAAGTAAAGGTTGTGTCTGACTGATGAAACCAACACAATTCAAAAATTCCAATTTCTAATTTGAAGGCAAACCTTTTCCATTTCTGATTTGCACTTCTCAAAGTGCTTTACAAGCAGTTAGCATAGTTAGAAAAAGTTTGCAACTGTGGCAATCTACTACCAATGCAGTCACAAGGTTTTTTGGTGCAGGACCGTATACCACTGCCAGCAATCTGCACCAGCCAGCTGTTAATACAACTGGAGCTTTTTCCCTAGTGACTGATGGTTGTAAGGCAATCGCTTAATGGTCTCTAGGTCTGTGTGTTTGAACTGTTTAAAACCTAACCAACTCTTACTAACTCCATCAATATGGGGATCTAAAATGTTTTTTTTTTTTGTTTTTTTTAAGCTAGCTAGTCATTTTGTCAGTGTTTCAGCCCTCAGTTGCATATTGTGGGTATACTGCTTTTTAGAGTATGTTACAATAAACATTTTCTAGTTTCTTGCAAATCATCACATATCAATCGTATGAGCACAGATACAGAATCCAAAATAAAACATAATTCATAAATCAATTTAATGAATCCATGCAATAAACGACTATGAGCTCCGATCTAGAGATTAAAAATATAATAGCTGGATTATACAGTAATTGTTTCCATGGGGACTCTATCAGTCCCTGTGACAGCCTAATGGATTCACAAATATTACACTGTGGATGACCTCTGAAAATTTCCATTTGTGTAGCTGATCCTGCATTTAAATACGAAGCTCAGATATCCGCACAAATATGAACACATGCATCAGACTGTTATAAAACTGAATAAATGCACCTCACAGGTCATTAAAGATGCATTTGAGTGATCGTTAAGTGAATACAGAAAGGCACTGGTGGGCAGACAGTGTCCTGTTCTTGAAATTATCCTGTCAAAACACACATGCAATTAAAAGACTAAGAAGCCTGCGCCCCAGGACTTGCCATTGTACGACTGCATATCTGTCTGTATGTGGAGTGCAAATGTGTCTGTTTTTATCTCTATTACTGCACATGTGGTTAGGTCCATGGTGCTGAATCACTGTAAGTGATAACACTACCAACCATGTAATTTCATTTTCCTTTTCCATGTCTCTGCATGCATGCGTCTTGGTGCATTTCTTTATCTGAGAGCACATTTTGTGCGTGAATGCAGCTGTTCTTGTTTCTGCACTGATATGTGTGTGTGTGTTTGTGTGAATGTGTGCTAAATGAGAGCATTTTAATGTGTATATATACACATGTGTGCTTGTGTGTGTGTGTTAAATGCATAAATAGGGCATAATGCCAGCAGTGCACCACAGTGGAAGTGGCCAGGGCTGTAGCCGTTTCCCCTAGCTGCCTTCCTGTCGCTAGTAATTAGGCTGATGGTCTGTGTGTGTGAGAGTGTGTGTGTGTGTGTGTGTTTCTCCGTGTGCATGAGTGCATGTGCACAAATGTGCCCATATCATGTGCCTCTCTGTATAACCGCCTTACTCCTTATCTTATCATCCCTTTCGCCTGTCTTCTGTATCTTTTTTTTTCCTTTCAACCAACATGGAGGGGAAAAAAAGACCACCGTAAATAAACAAACAATAGCTCTGAGAGCTTCGTCTGCTTTGAAAGACACGGAGTGAAAATCGATGATGTGACATCACAGCAGCGCCTGCCTAGAATTATAAGTCTCATGCTAAATACAGATTTAGCTTATTCGTGACTCAAGGCTTTTGAAAGAGATTAGCTTTGGTGTTTCCTTCACAGTTTGACTTACTAAATTACTAGCTTGAAACCTTGTGGGTTATATTTTGCTGAAACCCAGTAGTGGTTTTGTTTGTGTTGTAGATATGTCTCAGCATATTAAAAAAACAAGAAAATGATGATGTTGCATGTCCCCATGCCTATGAGGAGCTTTCTTGGATGCTTGAAGAAAGACAAAGGTGCATGTCTGTTGAAGCACCAGTTGGACACATATCATCAATAATCCTTTGTTGTTTTACACGTGCAGGTTCAAATTTCTTGATGCTTCTGCAATAAATCCTGACAAGAGTCAGTCAGAAACAATTAGGATTTCTTTTAGGTGGTGTTATTTGTCTCTACTCTAGGAGACTGTGTTGGAAATGAAACTGACTAGAGGGTTAGAGTTGAGATCCTCTGAGGATAAGGCTGGCTGTTTTCTATATTCTCCGTACTTCTTTGCAGAGACCAGAACAATGAAGTGATGCTACTAACAAGTATTGTGTAAGAATCTAAACCCTGATATAGATTGGCTGTGGCTTAAAAAGTTGAAGTAGTTAGTTATTTGGTTCTTGCTCCTCCAGTTTTTGTGTCAAAAGGTGCTTGGCAAAGAGATTGAATCCCAAAATTCCCCCAGTGCATCAATTATTTGATGTGTGATAAATGCAGTACTGTGCAAAAAGAATAAAGAAAATTTATGTCTTCAGTGCATTTGTAGTAGCATTAGCATTGTTTTGAATGCTAATGCTAAAAAGGATACCTAGGAAAAGCAGAAATTGCAAGCTCAGATCAGCAACACTGCTGGCCTGTTGAAGAGGAGAATGATGCCAGGGCTAAATCTCCAAAACAGCAAACCTTTAGTTTGACTAAAGCTGGACTCCAAAAGAAGTTAATGAGCTTGCTTGCATCAACGCTAAAGTCACTATGACATCGATACAGGTTGATCCAAATATCAATAGTATACCACCGCTGGTATTGGTATCACATTGATGCTAGTGCAATAGGAACAATACTTTGATCCTGTCCTGTAAGTTCAGTATGTAGCTGAATTGTGTTAAAGTTTTAGTTTATTATTGTTTTTTCTAAAGAGGAATATACCTAAGACAAGCACTATGAAATATATCTGAACTTTTTTGTGTTTACTCATGTCTATCTTATTTCTAGCCCGTAGAATTCTCTAAGTTCAGAATTTGTCATAAATCACGATGCACTGCTGTGTAAATGAACTCTGACAATACAGTTTTCCTAGTAGTTAAAACTCTAATATAAGAAATTACTTTTAAAAGTTCAAAAGTCCTATTTCTTTATGCATGAGGTTTCCTGTTGGTGGCGGTGCCTTGACGTACCACTTGTGGCAATATCGGCAGCCGAGAGAGAACTGTCCCATTTTCAGAGGCCTTCACAGTCTGCATTAGGATGTCAGCCAAGGGTCCTATTGGGACCTTTATATTTATGTTATGTTTCTTGCTGGTTTGTTTCATTTTCACTTGCTGTTCTGAGTTTAGGCACTACAAATTGCTTGGTTAGGTTTAGGGATAAGGAATCTGTTTTGGGATCAAATACGTCTCTTCACAATAGTAACCCTTATATTAAACATGAGTTGAGAGAAACAGACCTGTCTCGCTAATGCCATAACCCAGGATGTCAGGATGATCTCCACCACCTTCTGTGTAAAGGAAACCGTTTGAATGCCTTTGCAAAACTGCAATGAGTGACACCCCAAAATAAGAATGGGCTTTATAGTATCTCATTCCCTAGTTTCACAGAGCTGTCAGCATGAACATCAATGACAATAATACAATACTGACAATAATAAAGGAAAATGTGTTCATTTATTTCTTTTATTATTATTAATCATTACTATTAATAATGATGATCCTATGATTTCTTTTAGGACAGTAAATCTGGGCAATTATCAAGATAAAATAGTGGCCTAGAGACATCAGAGGGCTGCCAAAGAGAGACAGACAACCATTTACACTCACTTGCACACCTATGTCCAACTTTGAAAAACCAATTAACCTAACCGATTCATGCATTTAGACTGTGGGAGGAAGTCAGAGAACAGGGGAGAACAGACATATAGAAAGGCCCCAGGTGGCCAGTGGCTATGAATACATGACATTCTGGATGCTAACTACCAATCACCCACCTGGTTTTATTCTAGTTGACTTGTGGACTACTTTCTCGTTAGTTTTGCTTGTGCTTAAAAATGCTAAAACCAAGCAGGTTTGGCAGACTCTGGCATATTGAGGGAAAACAAATATCTCCAGACCATCCATCATCTAACACCGCCATTGGCGGTCCCAAGCCCGAATGAAAAAGGAGAAGGGTCGAGCGTGGGGTTACCACTGCAGAAAAGCTAGAAAGAAAAACAGAAACTAACTTTCTGGAAGATGGAGGACCCCCAGCTGCTCAGGGACAATTGATGCTAGATGGTGAAAGATGAAAGGAAACCACTTAACCAATTCTTCTTTCGACCAGGAGAACCTACAGAAGCAAAAAAGATGGCCTACACCTGGACCCATCTAGAAAGAATGGCCCAAGACAGCTATCTACCTTGGGCGGCCCATACCCTGGGAGTGATGAGCAGTAGTTGTAGTAGCATCCATCAACTGTGACGAAACTGAAAGCTGAGGGAAAGTCCAGTTTTACAGCAGTTACCATTCCAAAATAGTTCTTCTAACATGGATGTAAACACCCTTAAATTGCAACTGACAGTCAGCACTTTAACCTTGCAGTCTTAGTTTTATTTTAAAGTCAGCAATGATGGAACACAGAGCTAATACATATCTCACCCATTTCAGCCTCACCCTCAATCTACTAATGGCGCCATTGTAGCTGCTGGCTTTCAGCATAAATACACTGATGGGGCTTTTAGTTCATAATGCCCATTTAATTCTGACAAATCCTTCTTTTTGGGCATTATGAAATGTGCCTACCTTTATTTTTTAAGGATGACTCATTCAGTTTTTTTTTCTTCTTCACCCCAATCAAGATCCATAGAGTATCTCTGAATGACTTCATTTTATTTCGCAGTGCTAATTGACATGCAGCCTCTTCCTTGCTGTCGTGAGACGGTTTTTGGATGGTAGACAGTCTGTCATCTGTGTTCAGCAGGTACTTGTCTGACTGTGGAGGGAGAGCTGAGCAACACAGAGAAGTTCAGTGCCAGAACTGTCAGATCAGTCTTTTTTTTTTTTTTTTTTTTTTGAAGAGGGGTGGGGGTCGGGTGTGGGTTTTCAACAATGCAACTAGTACATAACAAAGAATTCTGAAGGCTGCCACTTACGTCATTAAAAAGCTCTAACGGACTGCAGGGGCTGATTACTTGCTAGGTTATTTCTCCATTATATGAATGTATTAATATTAATATATTCATTTTAATATTAATATTCTAATATTAATATTAATATTTTCGGTTTAGTTCTATCCACCAGTTTCTTCTTTAAAATCACATTACCATACCAGTGCAAATGCACAGCAATTTATTCTTTTTAAAGCTATTTTTAAGCCTCGAATGTCACTTGAAAAACTTCCAAGCCTGACACCGCATGCAAGTTTGACACACAAATGTTTCTTAGTGTTAGTGCCATAACTGCAAGAGAAATGAGCTGCACACAAATGTGACAGTACCCTGGTGTGTTGTGTAATATGCCCAGAGAGTTTTATCCCTTTCTTTCCCCCCACCAAACACAGCAATTTCTGCTGTGTTAGGGCCTCTTTCACGATTCAGACCTTTTCATTTGGCAATTCTGCCACTGCACAGTACACTAATTCAAAGTGCTTAAAGCTTGTTTATATTTCTCTTTCTCTTACTCTTTTTTGTGGAGTACATGAGGAAGACAGCGTTTTTGGAAGCAGTCATCATTACTCGTGTAAGGCACCGAGTTAGTGTTACCCAATTAAACTACTCGGTTAGATTAAGAGCTTGGCTTGAAATGCAAAGGTTGCCTCTTTGTCTTGGCTGCTTCTGAAAATGTACTCAATTGCAGTCATGAAAGATTCGTCCAATTTTAAACTTTAGCCTCAAAATCATACTGACTGGCTCATTTACACAAATAGACATTTTCTTGACTTTCATATTTTTCCCATGAGACTGTGCTGGTATAGATGAGGCTGTCTGATAGCTTAAAGACTCCATGTAAAAGAACTGGAGATCTGCAAATACTTACCACACTTTTAACAATGACTTGAAACATATTGAAGTTTTACGACTGTGTTGCATGTGTGTGTGTGTCTTAGCGCCCAGGTCCTCTTTGAACCACTTGAACTGTCCACTCGGCTTGAGTGTATAGGGTTGGGAAACACATCAAGCTGGAGGACTTAATTGGTCCATAGAGGGCTTTGCTAAGAACGGAGGGAGAGCGAGAGATGGAGGAGAGAAGAATGCATCTGACAGAGTGGAGGCGAGTGCGTGTGTTGGGATGGAAGGAGAGAAAGGAGCAGACAAAATATGCCAATAAGAGAGGGGAAGTCTGGGGAGGGAGCAGTCGTGGGGAAAAAAACAAAGAATGGAAGGTTAAAAGAAAAGGGAAGAAAGATGACAGACAGGTGGAGGAAGTGAGACAGGGCTTGTCGGAGGGCTGGTGAAAAGAGTGTCGAATAGCAGTTGGGGAAGATTGAGAGATTGGGTTGAAATGAAAGCATCTGTAAAGGGAACTGAGGGGGAAATGAAAATGGATTGAATGGGGACACGAGGGGAGAAACAAAAGAGAAAAGATGAGCGATGGTAATCGAGAGCATGCATGCAAGCCTCCGACTGATGAGAACAGAGAAGAGGGAAGTAAAGGGCTTTCATGTCTCTTGCCGTGCTGCGATTCAAGAATGAATTATAGTCTAGGCAGAGAGCAGGAGAATATTAACCTGACACTCATCCTGAATTCAGATTTCGCTCCTCGCCATCATTCACTCGCAAACTGCCATTTGCGTGCTAGCTTTCAAACAAACCGCAGCATTGTTGAAACTCGTCTTATCTAGTTCATCTTAATCTTTAAGAACAAGGCCTTTCAGAAATGTGTGGGCTTTCAGAACCCTGGCTGTGCAGCTGAGAGACCACAGTGGGAAATTTCTTTCAGGCATTCGCCCGATGAGGAAGCTGTGCATCCATCCGAGTCGAACACTTAGAAAAAGGAAACCTCAAGATTCTGAGCATTTGACCAGATTTGAAAAAAAACATATTTTTTGGGATACAAACTCAATACTTTACCTAGAAATCTGATTAAGTTTGCCTTTTTAAACGACCTGTAAGGCACGTTGCTTTTTTAGTATTTACTACTGTTCTATCGCGCCTTATTTTCAACGATTTGCGCTCTGTGTTTGACAGCTTACTCCATTTCTCCCAGGTCATGCATAATAACTGCTCATTCATGAATAAGGCTCTTACAGTATACAGACACCCACCACTTTTTTTCAATACATCTGGCAGTGAAATAACTGACTGTATAACACACATCACAGTCTTTCCACCCTCGTGTGAGTCACTTTGTAAGACCCCTTGATCATTTCAGGCCCTCGGCTAAAGGCTTTGTTTAGACACACACTTAGTTTCAATTAAATTTTCATCTGGGCTTCCTTACATTGTTTTGATGAACCAGAAAACACAGAAAATAAGGGCAGAAGAGACAGTTACCCATTACCATTGACAGCACTTTCACCTACCCCTAAGAGATGCAGGTCTAAGTGGTTCACTCAGGAAAAGTTTCAGTCAATGAATCATACAACTCTTTATTTCTGCTCCGTGTTCCTGTAGTTCATATTTGCCCTCTTTGCAATGTATTCTGTTGAGTTTACCAAGGCTTCTGTTCTTCTAGAAGCATATTTTCCCAGATAGTGTTCCTGTGGATTATTTTAAATATGCTTTGAACAATCGCACAAAAAAGACTTGACTTTTGGTCTTATCCCAAGTCCTTAGTTTTGCATTTAGATTAGCAAACCTGCTTGCTACATGGCATAACATAATACCGCTAATATCTAGTTCAATGTCCCTTAGCAAGTTACACCTTGACCAGACATTTTTGGTAGCTATTGACAAGTTTCTGTTATAATTCTGTCTGGATATTTGACCACTTTTCTTGGACAGAGTGGTGGGTTTCCTGGCAGAGACCTAGTTTTTAAGCATAGTCTACAAATTTTTGATTGGGTTAAGAAACTTCCAGAAGCCTTAAAGGAGGACCTAAACCAGGGCTCCCCAATCCCAGTCCACGAGGGCCGGTGTCCTGCAGGTTTTAGATCTCACCCTGGGTCAACACACCTGAATCACATGATTAGTTCATTACCAGGCCTCTGGAGAACTTCAAGACATTTTGAGGAGGTCATTTAGCCATTTAGATCAGCTGTGATAGATCAAGGACACATCTAAAACCTGCAGGGACACCGGCCCTCGTGGACTGGGATTGGGAACCCCTGACCTAAACAGTTCAGCTTCCTTATTTCCAAGCTTTCTCTCTGGCTCTCAATGCTCTGGTGACAGGGGATCCACAGACCCACATATGTGGCTTTCTTTGTCTCCACAGTGTCCACACCAGCACTGTCTCTCTCTGCGTCAACCTGCTAACCATATACCCAAGCATAAGGAGGCAACAGATCGCAATGGCATCAAAGTGCCAGCAGAGCAGTTTCCATCTGCTCTCTAGCCTGAAACAGATTATGACCAACAGACAACATGTCTATCATGTATCATTTTACAACCCCACTCAAAGTACTAGATTTTCAGGTTTCACCAGAGAAACAGAGCATAGCCTAGCTGTTATCTTGCTAAAAAATTTTGTTCTGTTGCAGATTCAAGATTGCACTGCTGTCTCTTTGGGACCCAATTTAAGCTCACCCTATTGACCATTCAAACCAGTGTGCTGCTCAGACTACAACTTTGCACTACTATCCTCCACTCCCCTGACCCCTAAAGCCCCATGTTCTTTTCCCAGAGTTAGCCACAAACGTCAATTAAGCAGCAACAGCCCTCCTGGTCCTCACCACTGACTCAGAGATGGCCTTGCCCACAATCATGTCACGGCAGGGGAAGAATAACATCTGTCCCCTACAAATCATTTGGGAGCCCCTGGATGGTATGTATCCCTTGATGATCTGTTTCAACTGTGTTTCCATGGCAGCACAGCACATCTCACGAAGTACTTTGGAAAGTTGGGAAGATAAGGAGGATCGGTCTTGTAAAGTCATGTCTCAGACTCCAAAACAATGAAATGCTAATCTTAAGAGGAAGCCACTTATAACAACTGTTGCTGTTGTGTTTCCACATACACCTGTTCCTACTCCTCCACATCATCCCTCACCGCTTGAACTTTCTCTCGAAGCTGGAGCCTAATAAGCTCCATGACTTGTGACAAGAGCCAGAGGCCAGCATTCTCTTGGCCCAACCAGCCCCTGGCGTCAGATTACAAACAGGTTGCTACTGTTAGGGCAGTGAACAAAATCACAGCTCTTCCTGCTCTGGTCTCAGAAGCACATATTCTTTGTCAGAGCTGTATAAGTTGAACATATAGCCTTACAGTGTACATTTTATGGTTTCAAATTTACACACAGCATAACACTGTATAGGAAGTGGAAGCCACCTTTTAATGGTCATGGCCTAGAGAGCTCTTCTTGATGTGCTTCACCCAATTTCAGCTTTCTTGTCTTTTTGCCCGCATTCAGGTTTTCAGTTACACTGTTCAGTTAAAACACTTTACAGTTATTGGGTTGAACATGAATTCTTTGTATACCAAAAGTATTCTAGAGTCAAATGTGATGCCATGTGTCTGTCAACTAAAGCTTGACTAAAACTGAGTCAGGACAATGATCCCAAGCACAGCAGGAAATCAACAAAAGAATTACTGAAAAAGAAAAGAATCAAAGTTTACAGGACAACTTTTTTAATACAGTCTGTACAAAACTTACCCTAGCCTGTCCTTACATGTAGTTATTGATATTAACTTTGTATATCTATATCCAGATCTGCCTAGTGTTTAGGTGTTTCTGGTAGTGCTGTGTGATACTGCAAATTTTAGTATTGATCCACTGACAAGTAAATAAAGGGCCAGTATTACTGATACTAATACCGATACTTTTAACTTATAAAGGCATCTTATGTAGGGGAGAACAGTGTGTCATGACATGAATTTTTGAAACTCGGCATTTGGTAGATCTGGAATGTAAGTATACATGTTATTTAAGTATGCTATGGACTATAAATAAAATAGACATGACAGTCAAATGTATATGTTTTAATTTCCAAAGAATTAATTTATTTAAGACTATTCACAACTTTGCTACTGGTATTGGATTGATATAGATAGTTTGTATCTTTATCATCAATATTTGGAATGATCCACCACCACTAGTTTGTCAGCTCACATGTGGATAGTCTAGCCTAGATTACAATGTCCACTTTATATGTTGGTGTGAAGGAAATATTAGCTGTCGTTGTTACATAGTACAGGCTATATAGAATTCTAAATTCTGTCTTTTACACAAACTGTCTTGCACATCTGCATCCGCTAGATTTATAACTATATGATGTAATCCTTTTTCATCTTAAACTCTTCATAAAGTGCAGTTATGTCTCATAGAAGACTGTGCTACATAGCCATCGGAGTGCTCCTGCCTTTTTCGTAGTACAAATAATATTTATCTTTAAAAGCCTCTCTATGGGAAATTTCAAGCAGCCCGTGCTACATGAAGTGGCTGACACTGATTGTAACAACATAAAACCAGCTGCACATATCTGAAAAGGAAAAAGAAGAGAATGAGAGACTGGAATGTTAGAGAAGGAAAAACATTTTTATATAGAACACACACACTCTGTACTCCCAGCCAGTCAGCAAGCCAACCAACAAGCTAGCTAGCTAACAAAGCAGAGGAGAGCGTGGGTTGTCATCCTTGTGTTTCTGTAGCTCCACAACCATAAATTAAGCCCCTGGGAGCAACCAACAACCAGATAGGGAGGGATAAAGAGTGGGTGAGAGAGAACAAGGAAAAGGGCTGAGAGAGGAAAAGCAACAGAGCGAGTAAGGGAGTCAGAAATGAAGACAGGAAGATAGGAGCAAAGACATGAAGCCTAGAGACCTAGTGGGGGCCCCAAAGACTGAACAAGAGAAGGAGTGGGAGGCAGAAACCCGCTCTCCCTTCCCCTCCATCCCCCTTCTGCCAACTGTGCAAGCGCTTAAGGCTTTCATCATCTCTGATTTTTGTGGGGTGATTTTCTGATTTGAGATGCATCGCATCAGCGACTGTGGATATTGTAGAGATCACAAAGCCTGAGACAGATCATTTGTAAGGTTTGTGAGTTGCACAGTAGTTTGTGGCGTGTAGAGCATTGGCAGGCGGGGTCGAAAAGAGGGAGCACGGTCAAAAAAAAAGCTAGTTCTTTTAAATTTCCTACTTCCTTTAACCTTCAGTACATCTTTACTCAGAACAGTCCAAAATGGTTGACCTTCAATCTCAGTGTCATATCAAACATGTGAGGGCTGAATGTCAGCTGTCAGGTAATGTGCAAAAAAAAAGGTGCTAATTGTCTCCCCCTACACACACAGAGACATACAGTTCCTACCTTGCCCCTGTGTAAAAGGCCTCCCACACAGGGAGTGCTTTAGCATTGTTAGAGAGGATGCAGTCATCCATCATCCAGCCATCAAGGGAGAGACAGTGACAGGTTATGGATTGGCTTGCTCTCTCTCTCCTCTCCCTCTCTTTTTTTTCCTTCAGAGAAGGGACATGGGACAAAAGATGTGCTCCACATAATCAATACCCAGCCTTCTGTCCATCTTGGGGAATACAGTGGCAAGCACAGTGAACACTGAGTCACACCTGCAGGCTTTTTTCAAGGCTTTTTTTTTTCTTCCCTGTGTGACCAGTGTTAGTTGTAGCACATTATAAAGTACTGCACAGGAGTAGTCAGATCAGTTTTTATTATAACCAGTAAAGAGATGTTTTCATTGCACACTGGTAGTGTTTTTGTATCCCTCTGACTCATTACTGGACAGTTAAATGCAACCAGTCCCATGGTGCATTGTTGCACATGTAAAGATTAGCTAGCAAGACGCAGAGAGAAAGCATTTGTAGTATTTTACACTAGGCTAACCCTAACTGTCTATCAACTGCAAAGAGCTTTGTTTCACCTTTTAAAGAAGCATTTGTAGACTAAAGTATGGTACCATAACACTGATGTTGAAAGCCCACTGAGAATTGCACCAGTGCTACAGCTCCCAAATCACAAGAGCTAGCTTTTAGCTAAAGCTGTCACTCTGATGCAAATTAACAAGCTTGTGAGGAAATGCTATGCAATGGGGTAAAGTCAACAGAGTCGAGGGATACACATTTTTTCCAAGCGACTGATGGCTACCAGATGGTGGCCAACTGGTCTCAGCTCCTGTGTGACTGGAGCATAAAGTGGACTATATACATCATGTCATATATACGCAAGCTAATAGCTGAAAGGTATTTATTTTTTGTAAAGCTAAAGTACTCTAATGTATTTTTTAGTATCCTAATGAATAACCTTTCAGTGACAGTAATCATGTAATGTGGCATGGTCGTTTTAAAGGTGAAATTACAGGGCCACCCCATCCCATCATTCCACCCTATTATCCACCCAATCATTACCTCAGTTTTATAATCTATTTATTATTGTTATTATTGTCTACTATGTTTTACTTTTCAGATGGGCATAGGAAACATGCCAGTTTAAAATTAATTGTACTTGTATATCAGCTATTCTATTCTAGTCTCTCCTTTCTGGACAGAGGCCTGACACACGGTCTGACTGAAGCAATCAATATAAAAAAAACAATTGTGCTAAAACTCTGAGAAGCTGTCTAAAGTGTAAATAAAGTCAGAATGTAATGATTTGCAAATTTCATTAACCAACAGTTTATTCACAATAGAAAAAAAGAAAACTTAGTAAAATGCCTCAGTTTAAACATTTGATATTTCATGAAAAATATCAGCTAATTTTGAATTTGATGCCAACAACATGCCTCAAAATAGTTGGCTCTTGGGTAACAGAAGGCTGGAAAAATAAGTGGTACTAAAAAGAAACAGCTGGACAAACATTTAGCAAATAAGTAAGTTAACTAGCAGCAGGTAAGTAGCATGACAAGATAAAAAAGTTCTTAAAGGTAAAAATGGACAGAGGTTTTACCAATCTGAAAAAACAAACTGCTTCTAAAAATTGTGGAACAATTCCAGAGTAATGTTCCTCAACATAAGATTGTGTACTGTAGATACATATACATACTGAGATAGTCGAAATTTTCACAAAGTCATCAAAAGATTCTGAAAATGTGGAGAAATCTATCTGCACGAGGAACAAAGCTGAAAATCAGAAGTGAATGCCCGTGATCTTTGTGACATGACACAGCACTTCAATGAAACAGGCATGATTCTATCATGGTCATTGCATGGCCACAGGAACACTTTCAGAAATCATTACCTGTGAACACATCTGTGCCGCTCACAAATGCAGGTTAACACTCTATTGTGTAAATAAGGAGCTATATGTGAACATGATCCAACAATGCTGCTGTCTCCTCTGGGCCATTTAAAATGCACTCAAAGTGGAAAACTGCTCTGTGGTCAGACAAATTGAAATTATTTTTAAAAGCATGGACACCGCTTCTTCTGGACTAAAGAGGAGCGGTACAATAAAGCTTGTTATCAGCGCTCAGTTCACAAGCCTGCATCTCTAATGTTATGGGGGTGAATTAGTGCCCACCAGACCAACACCACTGTCTTTATTAGGCAATACTAAACTATGTTCTGCAGCTATTACAACAGCATTGCTCCACAGTAGAGGAGCCCAGGTGCTGACCTGGCCTGCCTGCAGTCCAAACCTTTCAACAGTTAAAAAACAGTTTGGCACATCATGAAATGAAAACTACAACAAAAAAGATCCAGGACTGTTGAGCAAGTAGAATCCTATATCAGACAAAAATGGGACAAGAGTCCTCTCTCAGGAGTTCAGCAACTTGTCTCCAGATGTTTTCAGACTGCTGTTAAAAGAAGAGGGGATGCTACACGGTGGCAAATATGGCCTTTTTCCAAACTTGTTTTAGATATTTTGTTGCCATCAAATTGAAAATGAGGTAATGTTTTTTTCTTAAAATGATGCATTTTTTAAGTTTAAACATTTGATATGTTTTCTATGATGTATTGCGAATACAATATGGATTTAAGAGAATGCTTTTCCTATTTTTGTTAACCCATGACTTTGGTTTTCTTTCTTTTTTTATCTTTCCCTTGCAAATGCTTCATCAGACTCACAAAGTTCATCCTCATATCAACTATACATTTCAGTGATTTGTATGTACACCCATTCTGCTGTTTGTACCATCTGTTTCATTGTCCATGCCTTGCTCTCTTCTGTCTTGTACTACTTTTGAAAACAAAGCTATTTCAGGGTAGGTGTAACGGGAGTCCTGCCAGCACTGGGGGAATTGAATTATAGACATATGTCTGTTAATGTGTTTCAGCATTATTGCTGCTGTTATTGTCCTTTAGGGGAGCTGAACTGGACACTAGAGCAAGGGCTGTTGGAAAAAAAAACATTATTACTATGTGACTGTAAAGCCCCGTGAGGAAAATTTGGGAATTGTGATATTGGCTATATAATTACAGTACACTGACCTGACTCAACTTACAAACACCAAACTTTAAATTGCTGTTGATTCACGGCTAGAGTTTTCATCCAGTCCAAAGTAACCTGAGAGTATATACAATATCCCACTCTTGTACAGTCTAACAACACAAATCTATAGCAGTTTAAATCACAGACTGGCCTATTTGGTTTGCTTTCATATAAACATCACTTCCTGTGAAAATAATGTGACTCCTGCAGAGATTTTCCTCTATAGCAAAGCTCATTTTCCAGTGTCAACAGATTAATTAAAAAAATAATAATGAAATAATAAATAATGAAAAAGGGAAAAAAAAACTGGCCTATTTCTGGAGATAAGAGGATAATTATGCAGAGCCTGGCATCCATGACAACAATCTTGTCGTCTAATGGTTATCATTTGTGAATAAAATGTGACATGTAAGACTTTATTCTAAGAGAGACCTTATCTAAGATAGATACAGCCACTGTGATGTTTACTAAATAATAGGTGACATCAGTGTGAGTATTTTCACTACCACCGTCTTGGTGCTTCAAAGCAAATGCACACATAAGGTGCCAAGTGGTCAGTCACAAGGCATATTGACCAAGATGGGGACCATAACTTACAAAATAAAAATCATGCTTTATTCAATAAAACTTAAAACCATCAAATGAGACCATAAACTCTTGAAAAAAGTCTTAATTAAGGTCAGAGAAATGACAAATAAATTTATTTTTTTCTCTCTGACTCTTTTACAGTCTGTACAGTCTGCCTTTTATTCATCCAGATGAATTGCCCCCTGCTGGTCATCTCAATAATTTCTACAGTTGCTTCACAGTTCAGAATCCTGAGCTCCATCCATCTTTTGTATGCAATCTGTGGGCGACTAGCTGCTACAGCGGGACTTGTTTTTAAATGAGTGGGGCTGATCTGAATGTTATCTCAAACAGAAAGACAGTGCAATGTCAGCCTGTGTCAAACTGGGACTGAGGCACAATGTATTTTGCTGATCTGACATTTTAAGCTTAAATAAGTCACTACACTGCTGATAAGATGTTGGGTGCTCACCTTCATTTTTTTACTTTAATGTGGTCATAATTCTGAGATACTGCATGCTTGGTTTGGCTGTCAATTTCCCTACTAATATGAATTGCAACAATAAGAAAACAGATGAAATAGCTGTTGCTGCTTGTTGTGAGTCTTTCACTATGGAGACGTGGAGAGTGACGAGGAGCGAGAGGCTTTTTATTTCAGTAGTAACAGTAATGTGCTTTATTACTGGGAAAGAGAGAGTGGCCGTTTTACTAATCCACCCTTCCATGTTATAATGAGTGTTGTGCTTCATACGTTACTCGACTATTTTATTTTCTATTTCGCAAAGGCTTGGAAAGAATAAAAGCATGCCTGTACCCCTATGAATGCATCATACATCAATAAAAGAGTCATTTATGAAGCATCTATGATGATGAAGACTCTGAAAATAAAAATTAATGGCAAAAGTAGCATACTAATATTTTAGGACCCCGCCCCCCAACCCTGAAATTTTTTAAATTGCATTAAAGTGTGTTTCTTAGGAGTGTTCAAGGTTTTATAAGAAGCGCCAGACTTCCCTCGTACTTCAGTCCCATCTGGCAACATACTCTGGAATAAACAAGGAGGAAAAAACCTATTAATAATTAATAATGAGAAATTAACCTGTGATTATGTGTTATCCTGTGATAATGCCAGATCATAGAGATAGCAGATCAGTTTCTTAGTTGCACCATATTATTTATTCTTTTAGGTCAGTCCTGGTCCTTTAGTTGCCAAAGACTTGGGGGATGCTAAAACATTAAGTGAAAGTGATGACACATCATTTTAGAGAACCAAAGGCTGGGGTATGGTTTGGAACCACTTAATAGAAAAATACCAAAATGCGTCCAGAGTTCATTTGAAATGTATCTTCTGATTTCAAGACATTGGCCTATTTAGCATATAGCTAAAACGCAACCCAACTCAAACCCTAACTCTGGGGAGGTTGCCAGTCTAATTCACTCTCCAAAGCTCCTAGGATGTGGCATTTGCTAATGATAACGTTAAAATGTGAGTTCAACATTTACAGTTTTGAATTCACTGTTATACAAAAATCTAATTTCAAGCTAGTTAGTAGCTTCTCTATAGCAATCAGTTCAACTCAATGCTTACTCTTGCTCATTAACAGCTGAGTGATGAGGTGAAACAATCCCATCCCCCCACTGTGAAACAGTGCAAACCCATGACTTACAATAACAAATTTGTGCATTAATTAAGCCACCTTATCAGTAGCTTTTATGAAGATATATGGTAACAGCAGCTTGCCATCACATGTGGATTTATTAAAGTATTTGTTTTGTTTCACAGGGTGAATTAGGTATGAAAAAAATAATACAAATAAAGGCTTGCAAAATCTAAAGATCTGTTTGTTTCATGAGTGAACCATAACTAAAATTCCCATTTCGAAATAACTGCACTGTAAGTTCACATAACAGATCTTCCAGCATTCTATACATACCTCACGCAGAGATAAACTTAATTCAGTCTCACATTCATTCTGACTCACAGTGCGGAAGAGAAGCGTCTTGTGCCTCTTATACGATATGGTGGGGGAGCTGGCGAGGTGAGGCACTAGACTGATATACATTATGAAGTGTTTTCAAACTGAAGTCTAGATTGCTCTATTTCAACCTAACCTCGCCTCTTCTCTCTATCATTTGCTATCTGTGCATTCTTCCTTATCCCCCATCAGTGAATCCAATCAATGCTTCTTCCAACAACACTCCCCCACCCCCACTCCTACCTCTCCAGGTTTTCCCCGTGTCTCACTCAGAACTGGCGACAGCTATTCCCACAGGTCTTTTCCTATTGCTTGTATTTGTTAAACACTGATGCGGGCTGGCTCGGCTCACCAGACCAGCTAACAACACTGGCTGTCAGACAAGCATTGCTTTCTGTCAGAACTTTAGAAACAATGTACAATTTGGACAGCCAAAGCATTTTAATTACTGCAAATACTTTAAATCTCAAAACCCGACAATTTATAAATACAGATTATCATATATAAAAACATTTTTTCCATGTATATCTTCTGTTAATGTTACTGTGTAATTACACTGTAACTACTGTGTAATTCTCCCACTTTACTCTCCACCTTTTGTAATTACAAGTCAGACAACTTCTCTTCTGCCTTAACACAGTATTTCACTTCATATCAAGTATTACACATTATACAAAAACGGCTTAACGGGGTTGGAATGTTACATCAAACGTTAAACTCGGATCCCCACATTCTCGACATCAGCCTTTATATGTGGTTCCTTTCCCACCGTTGGCTTCTGACAATATGAGTCACGAGCAGTGTCTCATCCCGTAGTTGTTTCACTGCTGCTCCTTTCTGGAGGGCTTCCCAAGCAAAGCGTGACTCAAAACAGAACAGGTTGATGGGGAGAAATGGGATAAAGGCACTATTTTTATGCAGTCATCACAGAAAGAAAAAAGGCATGACAGAAGACGATGAGATCACAGTGACTATGTTTGGGGGGGGGGGGTTAACCCCCGCTAATGCTTGCAGACTTCATTGATTACCAGAAGTTTTGTGGCCTGGGAAGTCCACGTTTGCCTGTGCCAAACTTTTTTGAGGGGTACTTTTTGCCTTTATTTTTGGACAGTAGAGACTGACAGGAAGGTAAGGAGAGAGCACGAGGAATGACACATAGGAAATGGCCCCAGGGAGGACTCAAACTCAGGCCCCTGCAGCCATTTGGCATGTGGATTGCCTGCTCAGACTGGTGAGCTACAGCAGCACTTGCCAAGCTTTTTCCTTTTTCTTTTTAAACTTTCATGAATCCTGTACATATACTCTAACTGAGTGGGGAAGAAACTACAAAAGCAGTGGTAATCCAATTTGGAATGAGACTGGAAAACATTCATTTAACTAAGAACCAGACTCTTTGTCTCAGTGTAGTCCCAAAATGGTAAAACCTTATTTGTGATGATAATCTGTCTACATCGTGTTAATCAGAGTTTAGATTATACACTATTACATGCTTGGAATGAAGATCTGGGAAGTGAAATCTCAGCAGAGCACCGGAAATCAGCCTCATACTCCAACAATGACTAAATGAATTCATTCAGATGGACTATGGTTGGCTAAAATTAACAAATATGACTCCTATGAAATTAAATAATTATAATAAAAATATACCAGGCATGTGCACTAAATGTGCAATCATTATTTTTGAGCTCAAAGTGACATCCCATTAAACATTTCAACAGCTGTAGTCTTTTCACAGTCATGGTTAAAAAACAGTTCCAAAATGAAACTTGAAACGGAGTGGTTGCCACGAGCTACGGCTTCACAGTTACCTAGACGTTGCTGGGTTTGGTAGAAAAAAAACAATGTTCAAGAATTATTTTTTAGTATATCCTTATTGATTGGCATAAAGTGAAATGAAGAAAATTTTACCAATCCTCAACCTCTTTCTTTTAAATCCCCGACTTAACTTACTGTTGACTAATCCAGTAAAATAAAATTTAAATGTTCAAAACTGTAAGTAGCTTAAAAGTGTTGTTTTATTTTTTTAAAGCAGGCCCTGGCAATACTAGCATGTGCATATTAACAAGACACTATGTAGATGTCTACTTACGAATGTGTTAACCATATTAGTTGTCATTCTTTAAAAGAATCAAAGACAAATTGATTTAATTCCTTTGTTTTCTCATTTTGTAAGAGATGGGCTGAAGTGACGGCTATTTTACTTGAAAACATCTGTCTCTTTATGGCTCAATTTTTTCAGTTCTGACCAGGAAGTTGACGTTGGAGTTTCAACCGTGTTGACTGTATTTTCAAACAACGGATTTGTATCCTAAAGAACACAATTATATTACAAATGAGCAAACATTCAATAATCTGTTTTTTGTATGGAACTAAATTTTGATAATTTGGGGAAAATGACCCTTATAGAATGGATAACACAAATTGTGTCAAAAAGTATGTCAGTCAGAATTGTGAGTTGTGGACATTTCTTTTCTTTACGTGAATTTGTTCATTTTCCTTTCTGCCAAGTATGTAAAAAAACAAGAAAGAAACACGTTTTTGAAGTTTTTGTTAACAGCATCCGTGGTCCAGTTCTGATGCTCACGTGTCAATTGTTGGTGTTTTCGGCAGTGGACAGGAGCCAGCATTGGCACCCTGTCTAGTCTGCAGCCCCATATGGAACTAATTGATCTGCACTGTCTGTTCTGACACCTTTCTATCTGAACCAGCTTGAACTTTTTTGGCAATTTGAGCTACAATAACTGGTCCTTATTCACCCATGACCCTGTTGCTGGTTCACCAGTGTGCCTTCCTTAGACACTTTGATAGATACTGACCACTGCAATCTAGGAACACCCCACAAGAGCTGCAGTTTTGGAAATGCTCACCTAGCCATGTAGCCATCACAATTTGGCCCTTGGATGTGGATGTGGATGGTGCATGTGGGGTGCTTACCTGGGGAACACAATTTACAGGACTTAAAGGACCTGTCGCTAAGCTAACATGTTGGTGCGGATACCACAGCAAACCTTCAGCTTGCTGTGCCTTGATGGGTCAGGGATGCTTTGGCAACAAAAGTGGAACCAACATAATATTAAGCTGGTGGTCATAATGTTGGGCCTTTGAAAACAGCCAGACACACACACATATATCTTCTCCATTCTCTAATTTCATGAATACTACATAGATCTCCATTGCAAAAGTGTCACAAGCTATGTCTCTGAAAAGTGCACCTGCCTCTACACAGCAACATGCCTCTACTGTAGTCCTGTTACATTTTGCAATTACAGAATTGGTTTTGTACGCTGTAATGCACCTCCCCCACCTCAGCCCACCAACTCTGACCTGCTACCCTTTTGCTTGCTGCAATTCGAGTGCTGCAAACACAAAGCAAGATAAAACCTCATAATCTGCTTGTAGACTGCTGTCACTACAGCTCAAAATGTGCGGGCATGTGGTTACACATGTGTGCACATGTTTGTGTGTGTGTGGGTGTGTGTGTGTTTGTTTCCATAGATGAAGGGACAGCTCCAGCGTTCTTTGTATGAGAGCAGGCTAGAAGGCCCAGGGCATCTGTTGACCCAGCTGGCATTTGCTGAGCGGTTGTAGTACGCCAGGTTAAGGACAACATTTATCCAGCATGCATTTGTATCTCTCTGTGTGTATGGGTTTTTTTGCAGTGTGTGTGTCTATGTGTCTGTGTGAGAAAAAGTGTGAAAGTGTGTTTGTGCACTGCCGGGTTATGTCAAGGGTAGGATTTCTACTGTGTCTCAATTCTGGTGAGGAACATTAAAAAAAAAAAGAATAATCTGTAAATGTTATTTAACTGCTAAAAGGGCCAAAAAAAAAAAAAGCCGTTGGCAGCAATAACCAGAATTCCTGTGCGCCAAACGATGGATTAATCGCCAGTAACATTTTCTGAAACAGTTGCCCAGTTTCTAGTCACATGGTTTTTGTGCAGCAAACCTTTATTCCCTCATCCCTTGTGCATGAGCACTATACCAGCGCGCCGTCGCCCGAGGTGCTAAGCAACAACTCAACATTCTGTCTAAACCTAAATATGAGAGAGACTGCAAGAGAGAAAGAATATGCTCTTGTGTTGAAAAAAAAAAGTCCTTTAGGCAGTGAGAAGATTGGAAAGCAGAACTTTTCTTGGAAAGCAGTGGCAAAGCAAAGATGCAAGTCTTTGCCACACATTGTTCTCTTTTTCAGGCACACGCACAAAGATGCAAAAACGCAGATTTAACCTACGACAGCAAAGAGGAATGGCGGGGCATCTGGACAACTGGTCTCATATATTGTTTCATAGAGAGGAATGCTTGATAGCTGATGTCCGCAGCCTGTTGTTTGTCTTTTTTTCATGTCTGTTGTTGTTGATGGGGACGATGATGTGTTTGTTGCAAGCTGCCACGGACTGTCAGGCTAAATAGAGTGGGTGTAAAGAAAGTCAATTTCTTCCCTAACCCTGTCTTTAAGAGCATATCGATTTGCCAGTCATCAAAGAATGACAAATCAAAACACTGCCATCTGAGCTCAGTCAGAAAGAGGAGCAAACTGTGGAGCAAAGGTGAAAAAAAATGAAATGCAGATGATTTTTACTGCGACCCTTCTGCATCCTTTAGCTTGTGTTTCCAGAAACCCAAACAGATTTGATTCATCATCCTGTTTCTCAGGGAGGCTCTGTCATGTAACATTGGTCAAGGTAGTTTATTCCTTCATGACTCACATGCAGTGTAGTTGCCATTTATGTCATCTATGCCTGCACCGTGCTGTATCATTTTTTTTTTTTTTTGCAGTGAATATGAATTGCAGCCATCTGTTTGGCTGCAGACCGTGTATGACTTGATCTGCGACGCTGATCAACATATTTTGCAGGATCTGGAAAAAAATTTAAAAGTACTATATTTAACTGAAGGGGTAAATTGAAGGATGGCCTCAGCACTAGGTTGATAACACAACCAGGGAGGAGTCACTGCCCCAAGTGGAGGGGTTTTAGCGGATTTATTGACAGCTTTGCGAGTGTCTCATGAACAAGACACTTGAAAAGCTTTTGACATATTTCCATACTCTCACCTGTGGCCACAAACTTTGCTTAGTGACAAAAAGAACAAGATCGCAGATTCAAGTTTTGGAAATGGGCTTTCTCTGACTGGTTGACTGGGTTCCCCTTAGAGATAGGGTGATGAGCTTAGTCATGCTGGAGGGGCTCAAAGTAGAGCTGCCACTCCTCCACACTGAAAGAGGCCAGCTGAGGCGGTTCAGGCATCTAACTAGGAGGTTGTCATAGGCAGACCCAACACATGCTGGAGAGATTATTGACCTCCAGCATGTACAAGGTGGTTGGATGGGTGGATGGAAAATAACAGCAAAATCTTATGCCTAGGTAATGAATATGTTTGCTTATCATTAATTAAAGCTTTATTACATAAAGACAGTGACATTAGGTTTTCATTAACAAACATATAATATAGTATATAAAATTTTAATGTTTGCTATCAGAATGGATTTTATCACTTTTTTTTACAAGACATAATGGAAATAAAATAATATCACAAATTACAAAAACAAATTTTTAAACATTATTAATAAGGCGTAAGCATTAATAATCATGTCAGTATTAACATTAGAATAAGTAACTACATAATAAAGTGTCATGGGCAGTTATCTCTGAAGTACGAATCATGAGTTTACACAACCACAAAACCTTTTATGGTATAAGTCAGTGTCCTGACAACACAGCAACACACACATTCACACGCACACTTGTAGTATTGTCATCTCAGTCAGCAACAGCTTGCACACTGTGCACAAAGGTAGGCTGGAATAACCAGGCCAGTTTAGAAATGCCGTGTGCTAGTTTTCAGTCTGCACTTCAGATGACTCTTCTCATTTTCAAGCTGCTTCATTAAGAAAGTCGAGTTAGGCATAATCCATCCCGCTGGACAGATATTTCTGATTTGGTCCACCTGAATGTACACTGAGTTTTACAACACACCTGAGCTATTACAGTCACTGTGGTTTATGCAAACAAAAAGAAATAGTGATGTTAAAAGGTTACATAAGCATATTTAAGCAGGTTATTTTCCCAAACGAAAAAGACACAAAAGGTAATAGCACTGGATGAATAATATTAGACCAAAAGTGGAGACTGATTATTTGGAGGCAAAAGAAAAGGCTGGATCACTTCTGTTTCATTATATGTTGAGCTGTTACCTGGTGAACGAGTGTTCTGTTTTCCTTTGTTTATATTGATATACTAAAAGCACAAATTAAAGCATAAAAATTCACCATAATGCAGGCGTCCCCCTAGCTCACCTCCCACACCTCCTCACATCCCTTTCAGTGCAAACCTAAAACAAACCTACATCCATGGTGGTCAGTAGCCCACTGCTGACACTGACATATCAAATTCTGCCATGTGCCTGTCTAATGGTAGCAAAGCCCCATCTGCACTGCTCTCTGCAGTGATGCAGCTTTGTTTCATCTTTTATCTTTTCACTCTGCTTTGGGCTAATGTCTCACTAAAGTGGAGTTCAAAGTTACCTACTAGTAGCTGGAGCCACTGAGCATGCTAATGTGGCTGAATGCAGTTTGAGAAGAAAAAAAAAGTGAACTGTACAGTATGTTGTTTTGCAAATGGTGCATTTAAAAGCGTGTTGAGATTAATTAGGCTTTCTGTAATTAACATGTCTGAAAGGTTATTCAAAAAACACTTCATTATATTCCTTTTGGAAAACAAATGAGTCATTTAACAAAGGCAAAGCAACCTTGAAATGACGCCGCTTTGGTAACAAAGGATCCTATGTGTCTGTCAAGTGTAATTGCACTACTTTGCAATTCATGAAACTTTGAATATGTTCACACAGAAAATTGT
Organism: Oreochromis aureus; assembly: GCF_013358895.1. NCBI lineage: Eukaryota > Metazoa > Chordata > Actinopteri > Cichliformes > Cichlidae > Oreochromis > Oreochromis aureus. The sequence goes on along the minus strand of NC_052963.1, from coordinate 8,186,042 downwards.
TATGTGCACTTGTGTGACGCTAACCTGAAGCAGCATTTGGAAATTACAGATAACGCAGCCGAGCTTCATTTCCATTTCTTAAATGTGTTCATGTTGTTTGGAAAATGCTGAAGGAAACAAAACCTCTAGAACCAAACTCACCAAAATCCCCATTTTATAAGGACAGATATCATCAGTACACCCTCTATACTGTTTTTGAAAAAAGTTGAGAAATGTTAAAAATAAATAAATAAATAAATGCAGGGCCACAATTTACAAATTACAATTAAAAAATACAATTAAAATGATGTGTTCATTTAACTACATTTATTAAGTTTACTTATATTTTCTTTGAATTTAATCGATGATAAAGTGCAATCATCATAAGTAAGTTAAGTTAATACTGTTGTATTAAATTTGATCCCTCATGGTTTCAACTGTTATACAAGGAAGAATTTCTGCAGCATTTTAACTCTAATGTTGTGCATGCTGCAGATTTTATGCTAATAAGCTAACATTTCAGTAAAGAAACAGTTTAGTAAAGAATCAATTAAACATTTATCAGCATTTTTTCTTATTTGCAAGTCTGAGTCCATATTTATAAGTGCCTAAAATCAAAAATTTCTAATACAGCTTGTATTGGCTTTCTAATGCAGCTTACAGCTAATATGAATGCTAGAAGTTGCTTACTTTAAAAACTATATGTTGCTTGTACAACCACAATTGGAAAAAAGCTGGTATGCTGTGTTAAAATGTAAATAAGATAAGATAAGATAAGATAAGATAAGATAAGATAAGATAAGATGGCCTTTATTAGTCCCACAGGTGGGAAATTTGTTTTGTTACAGCAAAAGTGCAAAGTTATGTAGCAGAAATTAGAAAACACTGGAAAGCAATAAAATACAATAAAATAAAATACGATATACAATAGAATAAAATAGAATAGAATAATATATACAATAGAATAAAATGGAAATACAAATACTATATACAACTGAGTAGGAAAATACAAAAATACAACTTTGTCAGAAGAAGAATTGCACATATAGCAGTCTTATTGCACATGTGTGGGTTTGTGTGTTTGATCAGCTGCAAAAGTCTTTATTGTGGAGTCTGACAGCAGTGGGGAGGAAAGACCTGCGAAATCTCTCCGTCCCACACCGTGGGTGCCGCAGTCTCCCACTGAAGGAGCTGCTCAGTGCCGTCACAGTCTCCTGCATCGGGTGGGAGATGTTGTCCAACAGGGATGACAGCTTAGCCGCCATTCTCCTGTCACTCACCACCTCCACTGGGTCCAGAGGGCATCCTAGAACAGAGCTGGCCCTTCGGATCCGCCTGTTCAGAATGCAGTAATTTGCAAATTTCAACGTAGAAAACTGATCTGTGGTCAGATGAATCCAAATTTGAATTGGTTTTGGAAAGTTTGGATTCCGTGCCTGATGAACTAAAGAGGAGAGGTTTGTTATTAACAGCCCAAAACTCCGATGGTATGATGGTGCATCAGTGCCAGTGGAGCTGGTAATGTTAAGTATGCCAGCAGTCCAGACATTTCACCAATTCAAACTATTTGGCACAACATGAAATGAAAAATATGATTTAAAAAAACGATGACTGTTGAGCCAGACAAAAATTGGAAGATAAGCCTCTTTAGAAGTCCAGCAATTTTTCACTTCAGGTCCCAGACATTTACAGACAGTTGTTAAGAGAAGAGGTGATGTGTTGCTGCCATCAAATTTAAAATTAGCTAATAGTAATTTTTCTCCTAAAATGGTACATTTTCTTAGTTTAGATTTTTTCTGTGTTCTATTGGGAACAAAATATGGGTTTGTTGGATCTGAAAATCATTGGATTCAGTTTTTAACTACATTTTACACAATATTGCAACTTTTACCAAGTTGTATTGGTAAAAAAATGCTTATACACAAATGACTTATCAGGTTGTTCTTTGCAGGTTGACATTCTCTTCACTTAATACTCCCAGAATGAGATTTGGAGTGATCTCTCATTATTTTGAAGTAATGTACACCAAGTCTCATTCTTTCACTTTAAATGCTTACATTTTATAAGGCAACAACGTTGCAATTAGGTATGTCAAAAACTGTATGCAAGTCTGCATTTCTACAGCATACTTGCAGTGTACTTTACTAGGCATGAAAATGTTACGTAACTGAATTAATGTTGTGTTTAGAGTCTTGGAGACCTTTACCAGACATTGTTTTATCACCTTGATATTTCATAGAATATTCTTATATTATGAAAATTGCTTGTTAATGTATTTTTTCTTCCCCTGTGATATGTTATCTCAACAGAAAATTGCCTCTCAAATTACTTCTGCTCAGGGTGTCTAGGAATTGGGATTAATGAATACAGTGCATTATACACACTTATATCAGCAATTGGTGTTGAACTACCCACTCAAATGCCAAATAAATCTATTTGGATTTGTGATATTGAATTCAACACTTACCCCTATGGAGACTAATTGACCATTTTCTTCTTGTCAGTTTGTGATTCTAAGAGATGCAGACCAGCAATGTGGAAAGAATAATCTTTACTGGCAGTTCTCTGAAGGACTTCCACGTCACTGCATGTCAGCTGCTAGTCGCATCAGTAGGACCTCCATGTGTAACGTTTAGTGGTGATTTCAAATCCTTTAGGTCTTTCTCAACACACATGAACGTCAAATCAATACATTACCTCCCTATAATTTCTCAGATGAAGGTGATATATTATGTATATTTGTTCTTCTATATGTTACAGCAGATGGCTGGACCTCCCTGGTTATGCCAGAGGTTTTTCCTTCCCGCTGTCACCAAGCGCTTGCTCACAGGAAGTCATTTGATTTGGGGGGTTTTCTCTGTATTATTTAGGGTCTGTACTTTACAATATAAAGTTCCTTGGGGCAACTGTTGTTGTGATTTAGTACAAATATGATATGATATATGATATATAAACTGAATTGAAATTAAATGAATCAATTAATCACCTATGTGCTGTTCTAAAAATGTCATAGTGTTACTGCAGGAGGGCCACAAGGTCATGCCTTGCCAAAATCCCAACAATCTCAGTACCCATCCACATCACTTGATGGTTCAGCTTCCATGCATCCGCTCATATAGGAGAAGGTATTTCTTTAGCCTGCCCACAGTTGCTGTGCATCTGCAAGCCGCTTTGCAGCCAACCTTCACTCCAGTGCCTCCTTTCATGCTGTTTTGACTTAAACAATATTATGACTGTCATCACTGATGCCTGTGGCTGTCCATGCAAGCATGAGAGTTCCAAAACAAAACCAAAAAAAATATATTATTATTTCAGTCAGTCCCACAACAGCACAGATGAGGTTAGATATAGAGAAAAGTGTATGTTATTATATTTACGGTAGTGGCGTTACAGAGAGCAGTGGCCACAAAACATTAAGACTAAGTCTGTTTTTCAACCTTTATCATGTTGTGTCCTTAGTTATTTTGTTCTCCCAATGTCTCGGAGCTCACAGAGCTTTTGTAGACAAAGATGTCCTGGTCTTTGTGTGTGCTGTATTATACTTTTGCTTTTGTTATTCTTGAAAGCTCCAGTAATTACTGCAGAATCAAACTGCCATAACCTGAAACGGCGTCTGGGTTTTTCTCAAAATGAGCTGGATTTTCTTTCACTCAGTGTTCGTATGATTAGAAGTGGGAAGGAAAGCCTTGTCCATGGTTTTTGTCTTTTCGTTAAAAGGTTGAATTTTCTGCTTGTAGAAAGAGAATCCCCGGAAGAAGGCGCATAGAGCATTGCATTGCATATCATCAACAGCACCTTAAAGGACAGATATGCAGAAATAGCAACATAAACAAATAGCTTTGCTGCATGTCTGGACTTCAAGAGGCACTTAAAGTGTGCTCAATAGGCCAAACTCCCTTTGGCCCAGCTACAAGCTGTTCTCTGACCGGCTGGATGATTTTAAAAAGTGACGAGGGCAGGTTTCCTTGAGTTCAGACCAAAATAGCTTCAGGAAATTAAAATTCCTTTGAGCCTTTGAGCTGGAGTGTGTGCATGTGTGTGTGAACTTACATCATTTTGCTTATATGTGCAGCACGAGGTGTGCTAAAATAATGCAGAGATAGCAGAGACATTTTGGCCTAATCTGTCCTACTTTTCACACTTTAGGGTATTGGCAAGAGTTCTGTGGGACAGACAAGGCCCAAAAGTCATGAGCCAGACTTTACATGTATTACAGCATGTATTGTGAGGACTGTAACATTTGGCTGCCTCCCAAATATTTAAAAAAAGCACCTCACATTCTGCACATATTAGCTGGATCTGCATCTGACTTGAAACAACCAGGCTCAACATTGTCAGGACCAAGATGTGGCCCAGATGTGGGACATTCCACCATCAAAGCAAAAGTTAACTGCAATGCAGTAAGGTTAGAAAGTCTAATCCATCCTTGAAGGCCTCCTTTAAGACTGGACTTCCTAACTTTATGATTGCAAACAAACCCTTATTCCATATTATGCTTGTAGCTCCCAAATGAGCAGTGTAATCAGATCAGGTACAGCCACATAATGCCTGAAATGCCGGTGAGGGATGGGTGCGCGTGTGGCTCCTAAATCAAATCAATGAGATAATCAATAAGTGGAGGCTGCAAGAAGAGGATTACTTAGAGCTGGAGGAAACACTCGGTAGGCCATTCACTCATCTTGATTAAAGGTCCCGCTTGGTGTTTTGACGTGGGCCAGTTTGCAGTGGGTTGACACCAGATCTGGGTCAATTATGAGTAGACATCCTTTTAATTACTTAGGATGTTTGCACCATAATCTGTCTGGCAGATGTGGGAATGTGAGTAAGGCTTGAAATATTTGAATTGCTTATGGTTTGATTGATTTATCTGCCCACATTTGAACTTATAGCGCATATCACTCCTTTAAAAGCATGCCGAGTTATTTCTTGCTTTGCTGCTATTTGGTATAGCCAAACTTTGATGCACCACTCCACACAGCTTCAGCTCCGGTTTAGGTGTCACAACAGCAAATACACGATGGTAAAAGACTGATTAACCATTTTGAAAATAAGTACATTGACCAAGGCTGCAGGCAAAACAAATTTTTACCCTCTAAAGATTTTGCTTTGTTAGTGTAATTAAACTTGAGATGTGTTTTTAGGATGTGTTTGCATGCTGAAAAGTATATTAACAAGCTCAATGATTATAGGTGCTAATTCCTGCATGTCCCACAGCTGTGTTTCCATTCATGTAAAACACTTGCACTCCAGTGCATTCAAGCTAATACCAAACTCAATCACTGATGCAAGCACAACATTAAAGAATGGCTGTTATTCTATAACTACTGTGGCTCACAAAGAACGGCTAATAAAAGCCAGTCACTGAGACTCATAAGCTAAGTGCTCTGCAGAGGATGGGCTAATAATAATATCTGGGAGTAACACCAAGAAATCCCTGGGGATAATGCCAGATAATCACTGCTACACACCCCTATGGGATAGCAGGAAGGGTTGCAATGGCTGCAGAGTTTGGAAGTGCAAAGCTCCTGGCACCTCCTCAGCGCAACACATGGGACTTCCATCAAAGCCAGCTTCAAAAGCTAATACCCGAGCTTAAAATCTTTTTTTTTTTTTTTTTTTGGGGGGTTCAAAACCTAAACAAGTGCCGACACATTGGATCTGACTGTTGGGAGTCACATAAAAACTAAGGCACAAACGCTTTAACTCAAATTAAAAGGGAACACTGGCACTTAGCTTTTTTGATTGGAATTTTGTTTTTTTAAATCCACAACCTGTCATTTGTGATTTTGCTTAAATCTGAGGCAAACAAAGTGACAAATATCCCAAATGACAGGCAGTTTTGTTTCCAGCTGGGATCTTGTGGTCACAAATTACAGTTGCTACCAATGAGGTAATCACTTATTTTGTAACAAAATCACCATACATAAAAAGAACAAAAAAAAAAAAACAGCAGATGTGCTTGAATTGGCACCAAAAACAGATAATGTTAGAAGTGGGTGTTGAAGCATTAATGGGATTTTCAGCTGATGGGTAACCAGCCAAACCAGCCACATTTTAGTTACCTAGGAAATGTAACAGTAAATTTAAAACACCACATCTTCCAAATACCAACCACATGCAGTATGTTCTCAGTACCGAGAGGATGAAATAGCTCCAACTTAAACCCAAGCGAGACCATTGAGACTTCCACCAAAGGCTGAGTGTTATGAGGTGCACAGATGATGTTATCCCTGCTGAAAGTGTTGCATCAACTGCCAGCTCCTCGGGGGGAATATCACACGAACTACGGCAGGCCTGCTGGGCCACAACAGTGTTGGAGTGCTGTGTGCCCAGCGTGTAAAAGAGGCTACAACACTCTGCTGTGTTTCCAACAGCTATCATCCATTGCATTAATGAATGGGTCCCAGTGTTGTTCACTGAGTCACACGGGACTGCGGCACAGGATCACCTAACAGTCTCTAACATATTCACACAGATGGAGTGTAATGTTTTGAAGACGTTAGCTAGGATTACACACAGTATAGCGCTCTGCATGAGGTACTGCATTGAACACCATCCATTAAATGTAAAATTTGTATTTATACCATAGATAACGTTAGCTGAAACAAATCCCCTTGTGTTCTGAATCATAAAAGCTAAACAACAGCATGTGGGTGAGAGATATCAATTTCAGGGAGTCAAAAGACAATTGTAACTGAGAATACCTATATTTATAAACTGTGTCACTATCTATATGTTATTATACATTTTTTCATATAAATTGCATCATAGTTATGCAATTTAAAACAATTGTTGTAAATGTCCACTTTATATTTTTCAGTACAAAACTAAAATTTTCAAAATTTCCAATTTAGTGCAAGACTTCAGATTCCAATGCAGTAATGGTGATTTTTTTTTATATATCAGCAATTGCCAAATTAACAAGTATGCTAATGATAAAATTGATGTAAGGTTAAAGGTGAAATCATCTACACAGCAGAAAAGACAAAATAATACATCACAAAAATAACTTCCACAAAAAGTTTTCCTTTTTGTTTGTTGGTTTGTTTGGTACTTCTACCGAGCTTTCCTCTAAGATGCCTATGCTAAGCATGTGCATACCATGTTTATAGTAGTAGTTTGTACAGTAGGAATGAGTCCTAAAATCAGGAGATTAATTGGCCCTTTGTACTTCTGGTCACTTCTCTGGAAGTCCAAGTTTGTTTGTTTTTGAAAGCCTGAAATAAGGTCAACACAAGCTTTAAGTGTTTTTATGGGTTTTTTTTCCTTTTGCTACAACATAAAACACATAAATAATACCCCACTCATAGATTTTGAAGCTAGTACATTTTCCAGAGAAAGTGTTTGCTAACACATTGTTAAATCGGACTACATAAGTTGTTGAGGACATTCATTGTCAGCACACCAAACACAGGAGCATAGTGGTTAAAGTCATGCAACTGTGACGTCATTTCTTCATAGGTCAGCTTTAGCTACTTCTTGCTATTAGATTTACTCTTCCAAAATCATAAATCTTAGAAAGAAATGTGTTACTTACAAATAGAAGTATCATAAACTTCCCCATAGAGCCTGTTTTCTCACATATTGTAAAACAAAAAAAAAACATTTGAAAAAGAAAAAAAACATATAATCAAAATCTCAACCTTGCAACTACAGCTGCTCTGGTCTACCTTATTCGGGTATCAGCCATCTTCAAATTTTCCTTTTACTACCAAAAATAAATCATGAACCTAAATTGTTGCTTTGTTTGATATTGTGTGATATTAGAGCTGTAAGTTCAACAGCACATGAAAATGTGTGATTGTCTCTCTAGGGATTCTAAAATGTAAATAATATAGGGTGAATTAAGGGCAGTTTTGGAAAATATTTGAATTTGTGGCTTTAAAATAATTCATTTTTACATAACACTGATGATAAATCTGAGGTGGAATGGATGTTATGTCGTTTTTCAAGGAGAAGAAGTACACCATTTCATCTAAAATAATCCCAAAACCATTTTTGTAACATTCAAGTGATTATTTTGTATCAAACATTTGAGCACTGCCCCACTGTTTAGCACATTAAAAGCCTAATTCCAAAAACCTAAATATAAAATTGATTTTTTTTGCTTGTTTTTTGTGTGTTTTTTTTCGTCATATCGATGTTCCCATCAACGGTGTCTGTTACTTAAACTTATGTGGTGTATGACATTTAGGGTTAACTTACTTTACAGTGCTTGCTTGCATAACTGGCCTATACCATGACACTGATACAGACACACTGTTTTAATTATGTGGGTTGAAAGGTAGAGCTTAGCAAAGAAAAAAAAGTAGCTTTCATTCCTACTCATGAGTGGAAGAATCCTTAATTCACCCTGATAAGAACAATGATTATTATAACAATTTTTTTACAGTAATTAAGAAGAAACCCAGAAGCTGGTGCACCTCAACATGCTAAGTATGTGGAAATCCTGCAGCATGTAAATTATGCAAAACTACAACAGATGATAAATCAACCTTGTCAATAAGCCAGCTCCAATAAATAAAAACCTAAAACCAAATACTTTGTTTTTTGTACTCAACCTCAACCACACTTTATTTAACAAAATAGAAGCAGGTCAAATATCGCAAAGCATATAAATGTAACTTTGAAACACAGCGTTTGAAAGTTATGACAAATCATCAGTGGACTGTGGCACAGTAAATACTCCACAGAATAGACACATAGTTACCCCCAATATATCCCCTCCCTGTGATTGGACAGGAAAGCCGAGGAAAGGGGAGCTGGTGGAGGTGGTGGTGTGTTTGGCAGGGGGGACAAGGACGAAAATGGCGGATGATGGTGATGAGGGTGGTGACTGGTTTGTCACAGATCTGCTGAGATGTTAGTCCCCAAGGTCAAGCTGCGTATGGTTATGTGGTTTGGGGTAAAGAGGGGAGGGAAAGTAAGGGCGGCTACACATACATGCAAATGGTCACGCAGCTGCTCTCTCTCTCGCGCTCTCTCTGATTTGTCTTCACACATGCGGGCTGCATGACCGTGCACACGCGGTCCTGCACGCACGCACAAAGGGGGCCGACAGACAAAAGAAAAAAAAAAGCAGGAAAAATGATTCAGCACCATGAACAGCGCTAGCTTGAATTGTAGGCCTACTTGTGGGAGAAGAAGAGGCAAGGTGAGGGGCAGTATGGGGGGTGTAAGCCCGTCTAAACATCGTCTCTGTACACTCTCATCGTGGCCATGGTAAGTTTTCACCGAATTAGCCTGAACTCGTGTCGAAATTAAACATATTGGAGTGGGTTTTGTAAAAGAAAATCAATTGGCAAAGTGAAAACCAGTGCTGGGGTTTTACATAACAAACATTGAGTCAAAAGACAAAAATGCTAATTGCATATTCCTCGCTTCTGTTTGAGCTACTGCAGAGTTAAAGAATTGACTTTCTTTTTTTCAAACAGGCCCCAGCCATTTTAATGCTTGTTTGTTGTTGTTTTTGTGTTGTTGTTGTTTTTTTGTTTTTTGTTTTTTTTGGGGGGGGGGCATTCTTCTTCTTTGTTTTAAATTCAGGTAAAGCAATATAGGTTATAAGCAGCATATCCCATGACAGTAGCTGAGCTCTGGAAAGAGAAAAATAGCAATAAAACAGGTATTCAGTCATGGCATTGTTGTCATGAGCTCACAAAAACCATGCGGCCCCTTCAGGAAGAGTATCTCAAGTTCAAAAGTGAATAATTTGAAAGCAAAAGAAAGACATCTTGCTTTATCTAGTTACCTCTGCCTTATGTTTGTATGTAGGTGCCTTTGTTTGATTTCTTTCTTGCTGTAAAATGCTCCAGTTTGCCTCACTTCTCTCCCAGCCACAAAAAAGAAAAACAAAAAAAACAGCCTCTTTCAAGCACGTTTTGTCCTAAATACAGTGACTTTTCCTATTTGGACAAGATTAGATGGCTTTACAAAAGCTCACAATATGATGAAAGTGAATCATAGCCATAAGCTTTTATGTGGAGGAATACATTTTTTTTTCCTGACATTAAAAAACAGCATTCTATCTATGTCAGTCTACCTTCGCTGTTTACATTGAATTGCATTAGCTCAATTGAAAACACTTCTTTGCTTTTGAAAAAATATGACAGTATAAACCCCCCACCCCCACACCCCCAACTTCTTAACTTGTTGCGATGTTTTTTTGTTTATTTGTTTGTTTGTTTGTTCGTTTTTTTGTTTTCTTCCTCTCACCCAAAGCAGGCTATATTCATTGACACATAAATAAAAAGAAGAAGAAGAAAAAAATAAGGTTAAAAAAACACACTGTTATTTTTAGCTACATTAACTTTGCAGCATAAGCATCTGAGTGACGTTAATTGGTCATGCTCATCTGCATGTCGGAATATCTGAACAATTGGCACACCATAAAATAACACAGTTTTACATTCATAAAGGAGATGATGAGTGCGCAGACGTGGGTTTCTTTTTCTTTTTTTCTCTCTTTTTGTTCGAAATCTGCGCCACCTAAGTATAAATAACCCCAAATATTCATCGACAATCAAAAAAAAAAAAAAAATGATAACAAACAGAAAAAAAGAACATGCACTGACAGCTTCACTTCCATCACCACCCACCTCTTCCTCCTCTTCATCCCTCCTTTTTTGTTTTTGTTTCTCCAAACAAGTTCAAAACAACAAATACAAATCCTAACTGCAGGTTCACAAAAAAATAGAGAAATGGCACTTTGTAATAGTCATATATAACTCTTAATATCTATATATAGTCGTCATATTGATATAACATGAGAAGGGGTCGAGTTGGCTCCTTTTTGCGCTTGTTTGTGGTGGTTATGGTTTCCCCTCTCCGTCGCGCGCTCGTCTCTCTGGCTGTCTGTATGTGTTGGTGTGTACGTGTGTGTGTGTGTGTGTGTGTGTGTGTGTGTGTGTGTGTGTGTGTGTGTGAAACCATGCGAAATATCTTCATGCAGATTATGATACATCGGGTCCGAGTATTTACATTTACATTCATGCGCTCGTGCACCATTCCCTCGGGGACGGGTCCTCGGTCCTTGAATCCACACACACGCGCTCGCTCCCTTTTTCTTTGAATTATTATTATTACTAATATTACTGTTGTTATTCTCTCTCTCCCCCTCTTTTCTGTCTTGCAGAGATCTGTGGTCCGATTGCGGCAAAAACAAAATAAAAAAAATCCGACTACTGGGAGGGAGAGAGAAAAAGGGAGGGATGGGTTGTAGCCTTTGGGGTGGGGGGGGGGCTTGGCATATACATATATTACAGAGTGGGGTGAGAAGGGGCAAGGGGGCTGTGCAACAGCAGCAGCAGACTTGGTTCAAATGGATAAAATATAAAGTTCGTGTGTGTGTATCTGTCTCTGTGTGTGTGTTTGTAATCCAGGGAAGGGAGGGGGGGTCTCTTTCCTTTTTACGCATCGTTTGTCGTGGAGAGATGCGTGCTGCAGTCGAAGCCCCGGTGCGCGCCCCCGTCCGCGTGATAAGACCCGCTGTGCCAGTACGACGAGTCGCACACAGTCTGCAGGGAATTGATCTCCGACGCGGAGGAGTTTCCGTCCCTCCGCTTCGACCTCTTTCGGTTCCGCAAAATAAACACGAGCATCCCCACCACGGTGAACGCGGACGTGACGAACACCAGCAGCAGGCCGGGCACGAGCACCGAGATGGAGACCCTGTTGGGCTCCAGGTAGGAGTTCGAGCGCGTCCCCGAGTCCTGCGCGAAAGTGCTGTTTTTGGACAGCGACGTCGGGGAGACGTAGAGCTTGGGGCACAGCAGGTCGTTCCGCACGTTGCGGAAGTCTCGCTTCCAGAACTCCTCGGGGGACTCGCACTTGAGGTCGCTCACGATCACGTCGGCCCCCAGCTTCTCCGTCCACTGCTTGAAGGGCACGATTTTGCACGAGCAATCCCACGGGTTCCCGTGCAAATCGATCTGGATGATCGAGTTGAGCTGGTCCAGCACGCCGGCCACGGGGAGATAGGGGAAGTAGTTGTTGTGCAGGCTGATCTTAGATAAAGAAATCCCAAGGAAAGCATCCGTGGGTAACGATTTGAGCAAGTTGTTGTTGAGGAAGAGAACCCTCAGGTTCGGCATGGGGCTAAACGCGCCCGCCACTACGAGCTGGATGTCGTTGTATTCCAAACTGAGATATTCCAAATTCACGAGGCCCACGAACATCTCCGCCACCAGTGCGTCCAGGTAGTTCTTATCCAAGTACAGCCACCTGAGCTCGCTCTGGTTTTGAAACGTGCCGTTGTCGATCACCTTGATGTTGTTCGCGCCCAGGTCGAGCAGGTTGAGACTCGCGTAGCCGAGCAGCTGGTTTTTCTTCACCGCGTGGATGTTGTTTTCTCTCATGTTGAGCTCGTGAGCGGCCAGGGGTTTGGGTTTGAGGTTGGACAGGCTCTCGATCTTCTTGCCCTCGCAGTTGACCCCCAGCCCCTGCCTGGAGCCCACCAGCTTGCACTTGCACGGCTCGGGGCACGTCACGTTGCGCAGCTGCTGCTGCTCCCTGTCCACACCTGCCGCCACTGGAGTGGGTTTCGTTTTCAGCTGCCAGTTCTCACGAGATTTGGAGTGGTTCTTGTTGGGCCCGTGGCCTCCTGGCGTCGGGGGCCTGCTGGCATTTCCGCTGGGCTTGTAAGGCGTCGGGTGCGTGTGGGCCATGGAGGTCTCCTCTTGGGTGGGAGGGGCCACCAGGCTGCTGTCCACGCCGGCGCTCCGTGAGGGGCACAGATCCGCCTCTGATGTCTCGTTCAGGTCGCTGCCCTGCAGTCTGGTGGGAGCCTCGCATATCACCCTCCCGATGAGCGCGTTCCGCGGTATGTTCTCCAGCCACTCCTTGAGCGAAACCAGGTCGCAGTTACAGTCCCACGGGTTGTCTTCCAACAAAACCTCCGCAATGCCCGGGATCTGTTCCAGGATCCCCTCATAAGGCAACGTTTTGATTCGGTTTCCGCGCAGGTCGAGATGCGTAATGGGCACATGTTGAAACACGTTCACGGGCAACGCGCTGATGAGGTTGTCGTTAAGTATCAACACTTCAAGTTTATTTAGGTCCCTGAAAACGGCGGGGTCAATATCCCTCAGTAGATTAAAATCAGCTTGGAGATATTCCAAGTCGTCCAAGCCCAGAAACGTGCTCTTCCTGAACGATCTGATCTTATTGTTATTGATGTGCAGCCGTTTGACCAGCTGCAGTCCCAGGAAGGCGCCGGGCACGATGTCGTGCAAGCCGTTGTTTTCCAAATGCAGACTAACGGCGTTGTAAAAGTTGGCGAACTCGTTGGGAAAGAGCCTAGAGAGAGAATTCCCGTGCAGCAGCAAGTGATAAAACTGCGAGCTGGGGCCGGTGAGCTGCTGCAGAGTGGTGAAGCTCCTCTTTTCGCAGTCTATGTGCAGGTCTCCCTCCACCTCGTTGCAGGAGCATATCTGCTCCTTGCAAACGTCCCTTGTAACGTTTCCACTGGCGAGACAAAGAGCGGCTTTCAGCAGGACGATCCAAAGCAGCATTTTTTCAACGTGGACGACTCATTCCCGGATTCAAGACGCGGCGCGAGCTGGGGGTCTGGTCTGCATCAGCGGGAAGGAGGGAAGCAAAAAAAAAAGGGGGGAAAAGAAAAGAGGGAGAGAGAGAGACACAGACATTTATGGAAGGGGGGAGAGAGATAAGGCAGTCTTTTTTTATCACACATCCACGCTGCGTCTAACCTGCTCTCGTGTCCACTCTTCCAGTTTTTTCCCCTCTCTGTTCCCCCCACGAATCCAAAAACACAAACATAAACGTCTCTTTCAAGTCGACCGAGTCCTCACAGCCTCGCAGGGTTCGGGGATATAATCGGAAGAAAAGCGGAAAGAAAAGAGCGTCAGCGGAGTCCGGCTCATCTTTTCGCTTTTTTTTCTTTGCTTTTTCAGTTCGTTTAACACTGACCTTGGCAGTGATGGAGAGAGGGGGGAAGGTGGTGGTGGGGTAAAAACGAACAAATCCGTGGCTTTTTCCTCCCGCCGGTTGTGTTACTGCGCGCTGCGGCGGCGGCGGTGGCGGCTTCGTTGGGAGCTGTCCGCTCTCCCCCCGGTGCTGAATTCACTCCCAGCGCTGGGGCTTCACAGGCGGTCCCACCACTGCAAAACACCCGCATCCCCCCCACACATCCCTCGGCGTCTCGCCTGGCTCGTTTGCGCCGATTTTTTTCCTTCTTCTTCTTCTCCTCAACACCAGCACCAACTACAACCTCTCTCTCTCTCTTTCTCACTCCCTCTCCTTTTCTCCCCCCTCTTCTTCTTCTTCTTCTTTTTTGTGGCAAATTCGGGAATCACAAAAACAGGAACGCGGAGATTGCGTTCATCCTAGCGCTGTGCTCTAAGAAAGATCTGACACCCTCTACTGAGCTGTAATGGCAAAAAAAAAAAAAAAAAAAAAAAAAAAAAAAAAATCCGTCGACTGACTGAGGGAATGCTGAGGAGAGAGAGAGAGGGGGGGGGGGGCGCTTTTCGAACCCCCCTGGAAGAAGAAGAAGAAGAAGAAGAAAACTCACTTTTGTTTCTTTCTTTTGCTTTTAGGGCTTTCGGTGTTTTCGGTTTTTCCATCCAGCGGCACAAAAATCAAACACGCACAAAAAGATGCTTCTTCCACGAGAATTCTCACAGCTCGCAGCTCCACGGTGAAAGTCTCCAACCCGGCATCGTCATAAAAAAAATACACTGGTGAGATTTTCACAGTAAGGATCGTGATAGCTCAGTTCAGTGCCTTCTTTCTCAGAAAGAAGAAGAAGGAGGCATTAGTTTGTCCCTGCAGAGCCTCCGCTGTCACAGTCCGGACTTTCAGCCCGTTGCTTCTGAGAAACACTGTTGAATGCGGTAAAAACAATTATCCGCTACAGGCATGGCTCAGCCCGCGCAGGGAGGGAAAAGAAAGCAAAAAAAAAAAAAAAAAAATCAGCAGAGAAACAGTTGACTATACAACAAACGATGCGTCAGTGTGGAACCCTATATGCGCATGTGTGCGTGACGTTCTGTATCCCCCCCCCCCACACACACACACATACAGAAATTCCTTTACAAAAAAAGTAGAAAAGAATAGCAACAAAAACACAAAGCCGGGAGTGCTTTCAGCATTTTCTCATCTACCATCGATTTATATTACACTCCACTGTTTGAGATTATTACATCAGCTGTAGGAGGGCTTGGGAGGAGGGGGGTGATGTTGGGGAGGGGGTGGGGAGCACAGGATAGTTGAGGTAGTTATCCCTCCACTCCACCACCACACACACACCCTCCCCCTCCCCTCCCCTCCCCTCCTCCAACTGCAGTGCTCAGTTGGAATTGAGAGCATGACAGAAAATGGGCATGCTAAGTTACACCTCCTCTGTGTGTGTGTGTGTGTGTGTGTGTGTGTGTGTGTGTGTGTGTGTGTGTGTGTGTGTGTGTGTGTGTCTTTCTGTCTCTCACTCTCTGACATCATTTTTTTTGTGCAGAGAGGAAACAATACAGACACACACACATGTGCAATGAGACACCAGCCCAGGAGTCAGGAGAGTCCAGCAAGCCTCGCAAATAAGCAGCACATCATTAGGGCCACCTACATGTGGCTGGAAAGCGTTCCCATTATGACCAGTTGACTGCTTATGATTCCTCCCTGCCCACCTGTCTATCTGTCTGCCTGTGTTTTGTGTTTGTTTCTTTGTTTTGTTTTTCCTGCCATTACTTGGTCTGCCTACCTGTTGGTTTGCCCGTCTCCTTCATTTCCTGTCTTTTTGTTTCTTCCTGTCTGAACTTGCTGGTATGTCTCTCTCTCTCAGATCTCTTTATCAGTGACTTTAGGAGAGAATTTGCTTTACTCAATGCCCACTGTTACAAAGTGCTGCCAAATATGTTGCTTCCTTCAGTATTTGGACTCATGATATTTGAAGTGATTCAAACTGCTGACCCAGAAGTTCATTTTTGTCCTCTGCAGGGGAGGTGACCCTGAGACTTGTAGGTCAAGCACCCTTTATGCAGTTTGGTTGATTTCTTCTGTCCTGTCAAGAGGACAGCCTGAGCTTTTTGGTAATGCCACATTTGTGGCGGTGTAGCTAACACAGGATATTAATTTTCTTTTCAAAATGGCAGACATTGCAGTTTCCACATTTTTTAACAGATGCTACGTTTCTGATGCTAAACCCAAATTCTTTCTTCCGCATCAGAGTCTTAAAATAATTGTAAGTTTCCAAAATCTTACTAAAACAAATTTAACCCTCTCAAAGCGAGACTTTTATTTAGTGTCCTTTGCAGTGGACAACAGGATTCACTACCTCTCATTTTCAACCTGTGCCCATGATTCAGGAAAGGAAGGGCTGAACAAGGCAAAAATGACTTTATTCAGATTGTGGAAGGGTAGTCAGACTTTGAGCTTCAGAGATGAGGTGGAGGAGGACCAGACATCAGAGCAGGTAGGTGGCAGCTTGGAGGAGGTGCACACTGTATAAGCTGCGCCTCTGAAGTTGTGGCATTGGGTTTTCGCATACCTTCAGAGTTGGAGCTTATACCTTACTTCTAATCCATAATGGACTTCAGAGATCATCATTTTGCTGCTTCCTACAAGCTCTTCAAGTGTCGGTATGTCCTATTCTGAGCTTTGATACCAGAAATCCAGATGAAAACATTACATTACATCCTATCATTCAGTGATCAAGCAAGACCCCATGTCCACTGCAAAAACAAAGGATAAAAAGTAAAAAAAATAACAATTTTGAAAAAAAAAATGCTTTAGCATGTTTCTTTCAACCATATTAATAAACAAAAGTCAA
The DNA here is from genome assembly GCF_013358895.1 of Oreochromis aureus. NCBI lineage: Eukaryota > Metazoa > Chordata > Actinopteri > Cichliformes > Cichlidae > Oreochromis > Oreochromis aureus. Next base: position 8,169,283 of record NC_052963.1, on the reverse strand, counting down.
AATATGAAACCTTTTTTTTCTTCTGGATCTAAGGAGGATAATTCTACTGTATTTCATCCTGTCCCCAGCTACACCTCTAGCAGCAACCACGACCTCAAATATGATCAGACAATATTTACTGAAGGAGAACGACACACGGAACGAACAAGATCCAGGCAGCTTGGGGAAGTCTTTGGTGAGGATGGGTGTGGGTTCCCAGGCCTGGTACATCCTCCTAGTACTGACAAGAGGAGGTGAGACACCAAGAAGGGGAAAGGGAAATGACAGCTCAAGAAATTCAGATAAATTATCTCCAGTTTGTGAGAAAACGTGCACTTTTTGCTCCAACACATCATTGCTGCAGTGCAGAATCAGATATTTGAGACAGATCATGTCCATCAGTGAAGTTCCTCACTAAAGCGTTTCTATCCGTCCTCCCCTTCATCCCAGACTCTCCTTCATTCTTAGGGCACGTCTGTTATGTTTAATAAATGTTTTGTTTGCCATCTTTCGAATGGGTGCAGAGTCCTGCTGTGGGGCCGATCAAAGCATGCGAGCAATGTGTTCAATCCAAACTAAGTAACTGATTGTCAGCTCGGGTCCCTGGCGTGCAAAAAGCAAACAGGCTGAGGGCGGACGGTCAGGCGGCCGAGGCAAGGACACATCACTCATTCACACTAATTAATTGGATATATGTGTGTGTGTGTGTGTGTGGAGGGGGTGTGCACATGGGTGGTGCGGGGGTGTTAATGTGGAGGAGGGTGTTGGAGAGAAAATTCCTGCTGATTTGTTTTGGTGCACATGAAGTGTGCTTCCTGAAAGCGTAAAAAAAAAGAAAAGAAAAAAGAGCACCTCCTGCGTGCATGCATCATATGTAGCGAATGCCTCCTCTTATTTACAGCAGGCGGGTGGGTGGACTAGTACAAACATAGCTTAGTTACGCTCGAGCGTCTCGTTTCCACTAAAGAAAACGAAGAGATAAACAATTCTGACTTTACTTGAGCTTGACTCGGTCCTTGTAGGGCAGACATTTAGACTCTGATATAATCCCCCAAACAGGATAAATCATATTTGTATCAGGAAAAAAAAGCCCTTATCTTGAAGTCAAAACTAATTGGATTATGAATATGAATGTATCCCAAGGAATAATTGCATGGGGGTTTCAGCATTATGATGTGATGCAGATACTGTCGGGTTGCATTAGTGTAATGCGGGAACGGATGAGCTCATACGTCACTTGCATACACAGTCACCAGGGCTGCAGTGCAAGTCGGGCTCAGCATCGCATGCAAGAAAGGTGAGGACGTGCTTTTGTTTATTTACTATGACTAGGGTCAACTGTGGGGATAGGCTACATTAAAACCTAATGGGCTAATCCCAGTTGTTTTGCCATAAACAGCCGTGAACCACCGTGGCTCCCTTGGCTCCTGTGCGTTTGCTCTGGTCCATCCCATGGGTGCTCGATTTTAAATTGTTATGTCTCTTGCACCATTCCACAGCTGTTTAGGGATTTTTGCTGTGCACTGATCTGTTTGGAGAGGCCACTGTCATCAGGGAGCACCAGTGCAATGTTCCATTCAAAACACTTTTTTATTAATTTGTATCATACTTTTAAAATTATCCGTTGCAGAGTTAAAGATGCCTAGATTTTCACTGGTAGTGACGAGGAGGGATTGGATTAGAAATGAGTAAAACAAAAGTGTAGCAACTTTTATATTAAAATATTAAAAATTATAAGGTACCATTTGTCTTTTAAAATTAACGTTCCATATAAAGGGAATTCCACATGTCACCTGTTAACCCCCAAAAATGTATTGCAGTCAACCCTTCCTTGTACCTTTGCTAGTGACCAATGATGACTACCTTGTGTTAGAAAGAAGCTCAAAAAGAGTAAAGTAACCTGGATTAAACAATCAAGGTAGGTTGTCCAGAAGACATAGAAAGGAACTTATACACCAATGTCAAAGTATAATCAAGCCTAATAAAATATGCCAAAGTCCTATAAGAATTAATAAATTGTCACCACATCAAAAATATGTTTTGCTTACCGAAGTAGTCAATCAAAACACAAAATTAGTCAATATTATGATTTTCCCGAGTTTCAAGATCAGATTAAACTGGGTCTTAGTAAAATATTGCATGGTTTTTACTTACTGACATTACTTTACCTCTGTTTGGTGAAATCTCAGTATTTGAAGGGAATAGAAAAAATGTACTTTCAGCTGCGCCTTCAGGTGAATATTCCCTTTGTCTGCTCCTGGTGCTGGGTGTTTTGGTTCTGCTCACTCTACTACGGTGGCCCTGACGGATCATGCACACTGCAACTTCCGAAAACATGAGCAAAGAAAAAAATGTTGCAAAAACAAAAACAAAAAAATGAAGTGTTTTTGAGGAGACAGGAATGCGATAGAAGTGACAAGAGAATGATAAACAATTAATAGCAAACTTGTATCTACAGTATTATGTGACTCATGCAATTAAAACACACATTACCTGGAATATTTTTCTCCCGATGAACAATAATGAATCCTGCACTTTTTACGAATGTCCCAGTCCCATGTTTTGTTTTTTGGGAACAGCTTTTCCTAAAAACAATTGCTCCCAATTTCTTTTTATCTACTTCCTTTATGTTTTATACAAGTTTCTTTGTATTTTTTCTATTTCCACTTTACTTTATTCAATTCCCTTTATGTTTGAGTTTGTGTGCTTCTTTTTTTCTGTTTCCTGTTTTCTTAAGGTGCTATGAATTGGAACTGTCAGGACCACCATACTTTACAGACAACACACACTATGTGAGATTAGAACTTCAGAATTGGATGACCTGATCCCCTCCCATATTTGATACCATTTACCTGCAAATCATTATTCCTGCTTAAGGGCAAGTTTTGTCTCATCCTCAAAAGTCAAACTTCCACCTTATCATGCTTTGAAACAGTCCTGAAACCTGTCAGTATGCTCGCCTATTCTCAAAAGGCACCAAGGCAGACATCACTGGAACCGCAGTGATAAAATGGAGGTAAATGTCATTTAACAGCTGTTAGCAAATATGAGTAAATATGTGCAAAGAACTGTGCCAAGCGGCCCTTAGTGGCTCCAGAGGGATTTGCATGAAGTCTGATATACGGCTGTAAGTGAGGTCACCCTCTCCCTACATCCTTGCATGCTTGAGGTTAGCATCTTGGGCAACACATTAGCAGCTGCTAGCAAAACACATCGAAACTTGAGTGTGTGCGTGTGTGTCAAGAGGAATTTTATAGTTTAATAGGTCAGATTTACTTTAACTACTCTCCATTCTTTTGACAAGGTCTTGTTTTCCTGATGGGTGTTCAGTTTTTTTTGTCTCTGAGATACCTTTCATACTATTATTGACATGCAGGGATAACTGTTATAGAATTTGCCTTCTAGATAATTATAGAGCTTCATGAAATCCCATAGTTCAGAAAGTGTATTAGCTATTGCTTTTCAACTGCTTCATGTAATTGTTGTATACATGGCGCAATTCCCGCAGAGAAAAACCAACAGTGAAGCCAATCAATAGCTTTCAGTCAGGCAGTGATGCTGTACTACAAGATTGCTTGCAATTTCCCACTCCCATTCTGAAACTCATATCTGATGACTATTTCTAAATGGCCATAATTGGCAATCACCTGCGATTTGTCGTGCAACATGCAGTGTCATACTTAGAAGTGTTTTATGGTTCCCTGAGTAAATGTATTTATCAAAAAGACATCTTTTTAAATAAACTTTGAAGCATTTTTCATACCTGCTTAACAGAGACCTTTCTGAGTTTAATCCTTCCCCAAGAGATACTGCGTATTTAAAGAATCCAGGGATTTTATCAGGCTGAGACACTATTTTATTTATTTTTTGGGAAAGTCCACCTGACCTTCCCTCGGGCTTGTATTTCAAGACTAATTTTTTTTTAAATCTCAGCTGATAAAGACATTTGTGGGGTGTATGAGCTGGCCTGGCGCAAAATCAACAAAACTAAACTTCTCCCTTTAGCGGTTTCCAGCAAATCATCTTGTCAAACAGCAATTACGATCTTTGCTCTTAGCGTCCAAATCACCAGCTGAGATTTTTCTTTTTAATTTTTTATCATTTTATTTTCTAGACTAAACATGTGCCGCATCAGCACTGCCCCCAATGTCCTCCAGATGTGCATCACCAGGACATGCACTTTCTCCCGGGGCTTCAGAGGCAGGAGGCTTTGAGAGACTGAAATACTCTTCGGGTAATTACAGAAAGGTCAGCAGCCATGTTAAGCTTGTTTTCACATCAGCATGTCGAGCTCAGTGTGTGTGGACAGCATTCAAAATAAGCCATGGCTGTTTAGGGTTTGTGGTGATTCATGCGTAGGGAGTAAATATCTTTTCATCACAGAGTAGATTAGTTGAACAGGAGGAGGGCAGCGCTAATACAAAATTAAGTGCCATCTAATATTATACCAAACCTTAGATTTAAAAAAAAAATTAATACAATGCCCTTCTCATAGAGTGTAACCCATATTTTTGTTTTTACACTTCATAGACATGCCCTAAACATATCTGTCTCACTAACTATATAACAAGTGAAACATATATATTTGTTAGGTTTAGGTTGATTTAAGGGTTTAACACTGAGTTGTATTGTTTTAAATGTAGGGGTAAGAATCCTGGGAGTACATTCATCTGAATGCAGTTAGAAAGCCAAACAAAGCGATTGTGTTTATATGTTGCCCCTCCCCCCTACACAGGGGGTGGAGCAGGCTAACTGCTAACAGAACAACTTTTAGCTAAAACCTGAGAATGATTCATTAAAATGAAGTCAAACATAATACTGCACCTTACTGTCACTGGCACAAGTCAAAAGCAAAGATCACGTTGAGATGGGTAACGAACAGGTAGACAGGCATGGAGACCTAAAAAGACTAATGACATCTGTTCCACAGCATTTAATGAACAATTTCAAAGATAATTTACAGCGATGAAGGCTGCAGACACTCAAATCAAGTAAGTTTTCTTTTCTTTTTTCTGAGGCTCCAGGGCAGATAGGTTTCCAAAAAAGAGGCCGTGAGAGAGTGGATCCAGCAGGTTCACAAGTAAGTACTTCAGCAGGCACATCAGCAGGACTTTCTACTGAAGAAGAGTAGACAAGCAGACAAGCAGTAGACAAGCAGGTAAGTATAGGTAAAGTTTGCAAAATGGTTTGGAGCTTAGCTACCATGCAGAGTAGGATAACAACCCGGTGACAAGTGGAGAGGAGAGTCGGGTGCTGCCAATGACTGGCGATAGAAAATGGGTGCACCTGCCAAGTCCTACAGAATCTAAATCAAGTAATTTGTCACTGTCCTCGCAAAGATAGCCAAAACATACATGCATGTTTGCATATTTGTGCCCCTCCCCCTACACACAGAGTGGATCAGCCAGCAGTCAGAACGTTTTGCCAAAATAAGCTGGCACTGTACTTACTCAAGTCCCTATAATATACTTCCCAAATTTAAAGTAGTTCAGCTAAACAGTTATCACAATAGAAATTGAACAGATGGACACACAGAGATTTCTCATAAGTCAGATTTTAAAAAACTACAAATGGAGGCCAAATCACTACATAAGGCAAGCGAGGTCTAAGTTAAGCCATAAACAACATAGCTATGATATTACTGATTGTAATCAGTTCTAAAATATTATTCTTTACTAAAGACCGAAGGTGTTTCTATTCCTGAAGATACACATTGCAGTGACTTCTTCTGAATCTCTTTGTAACACCTCCTCTTTGTAATTATGCAGCAAAGGTCTTGCAGATGTGTCATGTAGAGAAAAAGATTGGTCAAGTGCAGACTGGAAGTCGATACAGCTATTGGCAGAGGCGGCAGGAGGAGCAGCTCTCCCGATGCATTGATCAGTGATGCCATATGTAGGAATCAGCAGAATGTTTGACTTGAAATCCATACACATCTATCCACAAATTCCACCCACCAACACAATACAAGTCACAGCTGACCTGCTGAAAGTCAGCTTGTCAACATGTATGTTTGTGAATCAGGAGAAGTAAAAAACTTTCAGTTATCATCTGCTTCATTGAAAAGCTTTTTTTAAGGATTTTTTACCATATGACAAAATTGGTCTCTCTCTCTCTCTCTCTCTCTCTCTCTCTCTCTCTCTCTCTCTCTCTCTCTGTATATATATATATATATATATATATATATATATATATATATGGTCCTAAATCTGGGATCTCGGCCATGCTTCACTGCAAATTCACTAAATGTTGTCCTCCCAAGCTAGGCGAGTGGCTCCAGCAGATCCCGGGAACAACATCAGACATCTCTGTCCAGAAGAGCGCAGTCCTGGGAACAGCTAAGATACTGCGCAGGACCCTCAAGCTCCCAGGCCTCTGGTAGAGGACCCGAGCTTGAAGGATAAACCGCCCGCAGGGGCGTGCTGGGTGTTTTTTATATATATATATATATATTTGTAAAATGAGACAAACATAGCATATACTTCGTACTGTTAATGTATTCTTCAGAAATATGAGTATTACAATATACACATCCTTTTGGAGGAAGATGCATGTTAACACTGTTTTTTGACACAAGCACTAAAACAGGCCCAAACCATGATAGTACCACCACCATGTCATGGGATAAGATTCTTCCACTTGAACGCTTTTGAATGTTCTCTCATTTAAACCCAAGGTTTCTATTTTTGTCACATCGGCCCACAAACAAACTGCCTTCTGGCTCATCTTTAGCAGCATGGAGCATTGGCTTTCTCCTTGCAGTCCTGCCATGCATTGTTGTTCATCAGATGTTCACCCGTGCCAGATTTTCATCCCAGTGACTGAAAACATCGAGTTCTAATTTCATCAAATTACCTACTAAGGAACACAAATAAACAACTTTGTATAATGCTTGAATCCTCGAATTTCTTTAATATCCTTCAATTAGTTTTTAAAGTTACATCTATATCGTAATTTCGTTCATAATTATACTAGAAATATTTAATCAAGAAGATCTTGTGCATTTCTTGTTGTTACAAATTGAAGGGCAACAATTAGTGATGCATGACTCTCGGTAATTACAGACAAAGTTGCATTGTCATCTGCAAGTCTTTCATTTAATGCAATGTTGCATTATAAGTGGCAGAAAGTTGATTAATTTTAATAATCTTATAATGAAAGCATCAGCACTAAATAGGAACTAGGAAAACTGATTACCTACATAAGGGATCCATTGCTTACACAAGGATTAAAAATCTGGGAAAATGATCCATTGCAAAGATTTTTTGGGATGCACAAAAAAGAAAGAAAGAAAAATCTATTGGTTAGATAAACCAATAAAAAGATGACACAAGCTTATTATTGATGAATGAAATCTATGGCCAAACATCTTAAAAACAAAAATATTACCCCCTACATACGTCTTGTATTTTGTTGTTGCATTGCATGTTGTCTGTGAGATACCAGTGTGATCTAATATTTGTATGTTTGATTCTATGTTAGATTGTTTGTTGTTTTGGTTTATCCACCTCGGTCTCCTCCTCCCAGTGTAAAAGTTGTGGTTCTACAGAAAATACTAAAGATTTTATTTTTCAAGTACATGATATAATTTGACTATTTTTCATGTTACTTTCTTTCTTTTTTTAAGGAAGTGAAAAAAAAACCCACAAAAAATGTGTAATTACACTGTTACACTGGAAAATAATATTTCTTTCAACCTCTCAGCCATACTGCTGTATCATGCGTCATATCAAGTGAGAAACTGTAGGGAAGTGGAGAATGTTTAGAGAATGAATACATTACCGTGTCAGGAAATTCTGATTTACTACCCTTTATTGCTTTTTTCTCAGTCAGCCTGAGTGATAGCTGCTTCTCAGTTTTTTGTCTTTTATATATCTGCCTACATAAACATTTACATTCAAAACCACAGCCTTAATCTTATTTTTGCTTTCTGTTATTCAGCAAGTGATGCGCCTGCTTCTGTGGCCTTTTAAATGTCTGGCTATGAAGTCAGACCAGCCTATGTATTTCTACCCGCTTGTCCCTCTCTTTCTCTCCCTCTCCCTCTCTCTTCAAAATACATTTTTTACCAATTAAGCTTTAAACACATTACCCTATAAGGTTAAAATAAGCCGTCAAAAATCCATTCATTTGGTGACAAGGTGAAACAAGCGACAGTTCTTCTAAGTGACAGAGCCCCGGTTCTATGTTTTAAGATGCCACAATTAATGCCACCGTGGCTTGTTACCATGGTAGCCAGTTCATCTCTGCTGAATCAGTGTCTCTTTTTTTCCTCTCCCCCTCTTGGAACAGAAATTCAGTAAGAGTCAGTGAGCAGCCCTGATCTCTTGGTAATTGGCAGGAAATCATATGAAAAGAAGTGCTCCTTAGTTCCATAAGCCATTCATGATAAATTGGTGCCTAAGAGCCAGTTACAACCGGATAGGACAAGTGTTTAGTAGATGTTTGTCTGAATTAGCTGGCTGGTGACAGAAAATGTCCACAATGCACCAAAAGAGAGCAGATTCATCATGGGCGTGATTTTGCAGCCTGAGATGAGAAGTATAAATTGTTAACTATAGGCATAAAATGAATGTCAAAGATCAAATGAATGAGGATTTTTTTTTTCTCTGCCTAAAGGATTTTTGTTTTTAACAAGTAATGTTACGGAGAACCCCTACTCAATAGATAAGGGGACAAAATAAGCACTCAAGTTTGTTTTTATGTCTTCATTAGAACGTTCAGTAAATTGTTTATCATGTCAGCAATTAGATCAGTTCTGACTTGGATTCACTTTGACCCGAAAGTCAAATGTGAACAAGCACCGAGCTGCAGCTTCATAGAGACGATTTCTGATCCCTGACAAAATCCTGTCCAACAGCATATTTGTTTTCCATCTGAGGTTTTGATGATCCTGACAGCCTCAGTGCCCCAGTCGGGCATTCGCCGAAGAATTGCAAAAATGTGATCACATCTCAGACACTGACACATGAATTATGAATGCCTGACCTCAGGGTTGTAGCACTTTTCTATTTTTATTCGTTTAGTCATTCAAAACTGTTTTTAGATGGAAGTAAGGAGACAGAAAAAGATTCTAAAACAGATGAATGAGACACATTATCAAGCGACTCACTCCTTTCCAGAGCTAATTGGTGGAGTGACCTTTAAAAGCAGCTCTCAAGTGATTACATGTTAAATCACATGTATGATTGTAGGGAGAATAGCCAATCAGAGACAAGGACATGCCCTTTATTTGTCTCTTTCGTCATTTTTCAAAACTCAGTGATATAATTTTGACTAACAAAAAAACAATGTAATTAAAAGTTTCCTGTGGTGTGTGTGTGTGTGTGTGAAAGAGACATACAACATTCAGCATAACTACAAGTACTCCCAAATGCTCCATGTTCGATTCAGTTCTGTTCAAGTCAGTGTTAGTCAGTTTTCAGTGTTACTTAAATAGCGCCAGTTCACAGACATCTCAAAGTCCTTTATATTGTAAGGTAAAGACCCTACAATAATACAAACCCCAACAATCAGGTTACACTCTATAAGTAAGCACTTGATGGCAGTGGGAAGGAAAAACTCATTTTTAACAGCAAGAAACCTGCAGCAGGGGGCTGATAGCTGAGCGCTCTGCCTCCTATTCTACTTGTGAAAACTCTAGAAACCACATGTAGGCTGCAGTACTACGAGATCTTTAAGATAGGATGGGGCCCATTATTTGGGATTTTGTGTGTGAGAAGAAGAAAAACAGGGACCAATGGAGAGAAGCTAAAATGGCCAGGTTTTCCCAAGAAAGATTTCTACATAATTTTATAAACACTAGTTTTCACAGTTTCTTTTTTGGCATCTGAGTTATGTCAAAAAGAGAGGATATCTGTAATATATTTAACTCAGACACACTCAGTTTTGGCTCTGGCCACTGAAGCTCCACCCACTTGCTGCTCGGACCTTCTGTGAGAGGCAGCCAATCAGAAAAAAGCTTAAAGGAAAGGCAAAGGATGATAAAAAGGCTTGTTTCAGACAGATCATGAATTGAGAGGCTGTATAAAGATTCATTGTAAGATAAATATGGATTATATTATCAATTAATCATAGAACTAGAAATGAGGAATTTAGTTACATCTGAATTATATCATGAAGCACTGAGTTGATTTTTGGCTCAAATTTTCCTTAACTTGGTTCAAGGTCTTCGACTCGACGTGTTACCTTGACTACAGCCCTGCACATACCTCAAGCTTGTTCAGGTGATTGTAAAGTCAAAAAAGACATACTTCCTGTTTTTTGGGGTCCTGTGTCATTTCCTGACAACTCTGTTCACCCGTCTTCCTTCTTCCCTCCATGATCAGAGCCCTCGTTTTGACTAGCTTGACAGATCTGGGCTCCAAGGTAGCGATCAGAGCTCTTCGATCATGCTTTGGAGTCTTAAAATTTACTTTGTTATACCCTCAAAGTATTTTCTTTGCTGTGGTAGTGACATACAGTAAGCCCACCTACTATTTTTCATTGATGATTTCTGTAAGTGGCAATAGATTTTATTTTTCTGGCCACACCTGAAAGGAAGGACAGTCTTTGAAATGTCATGAGCAAGTCTGATGCAATGTCAGAGCTTAAGTTAGAGTAAGATAAGTTTTAAAGCTGCAACTTTCCCATAAGAGTTCTTGGAGGGTTTGTTTGTCTGTTTTTCACCTTAAAATGTAGTGTATAGTGTAGCACTGCAACCAATTTCTTTAATAGTACTATACTGTAATGCTACAGTACCGGTTTATACAGTAATTTACTGTAACTGGCAAAGAACTGTGGGAAAGCATTGGCTAGCCAGAAGGTTTTAGGTTTGAACCCCCTAGTTGGCGTGGACCTTTCTATGTTGAGTTTGTATGTTCTTTCACAGTCCAATGACAGGTATGCTTGCTTTGGATCCACTAAAAAAGTGTCAATTCCATTTTGGCACACAGTTGCACAGTTACTAGAAGTCCTGCTTCTCACTAGAATTTTATTTATAGCTATTATTTCTTCATTTATTCTCATAACTATTAGTAATCCATGCAGGATGCCTAATTGAATCTCAAGTGTATGAACATTCAATTAGACCTCTGTTTTCATCAGACAGCATCATCATTCTGTAAAATCAATACACACTAAACAAGTCAGGTTGAATGTAAGTACTAAATTGCAATAAAAAAAAACCCTGCGAGCAAACACTGTTAGCTCAAAGGATTTTATTGATTTATGATACACATAACACTCCCCTACAAAGATATGTATAAACGCTGTGGATTACTGTGACAGTTTGACGGTCTCTCTCCCTCTCTCTCTCATGTTGACATTTATGTGACCAGTTAAGACGAGTAATCACTGGGTCAGAGAAATGGCAGCCACACATGTGTCTCTCATAACCGGTGACCCCTTCTATATGCCAGGCCTCTTTCTAGTGTATTGCATGTTTGGAAAGACAAAATTATTTCCTCTATTCATTCTCCACAAGGGAAGATTGCTTTTGAAATAGTGTTTAAACGTGTTTGTTTGAATGTAGAGATTTTTTTAAAGATGGAAATGTTTCTGTAAAATAAAAAGCAGATTTATGTATTTTTTTCTTCACATATGAAGACTATTCAAAACAAATGAGGTCCACTGGCAATCCGAAAATGCCAAAAACTGCAGTTCCTCAAATAACCACTTGAGGCTGCCTCCTCCCCATACAGGATGATCTGATATCGTAGTGTTGGTGTTGTTCCCAGATCATCATGAAAATGTTGTTCCAGGTTCAACATTGCAAGTCACCAATCACATTATGGTGACGTTATTCTTTTGCGCGCCAAGCCACTCGTGCATTTATGAAATTCCAGTGTTGCAAGGACAATATCAATTGTGCTTACCGTTTATTAAAGGGTTAGGATCAGGGTCCGTTGATCGGTGGACAGAGGCGGTTTCTCGCAGCTTAAGTACAGTTTTTTGTTTTACGGCGGTTTTTCCCGAAGTCGCAAAACTATGACGTCACAACATTCTGATTGGTCACTTGCAATGTTGATCCTGGAACAACATTTAGTATGATGATCTGGGAACAACACCAACACGACGATATTAGATCGTGCCCCCATACACTCCTATTTCAAAACGCACATCTTTACAGCAAAAGAGTTGATTTCTAATTAAAATAAGGATTCATGTTGAAGCTTTTGTGTGTGTTATGGAATTAATGTTAAAAGTACATTTTGGATAATGGGCAGTATCAGTTACAGGAAAATGAAGAAGGTATAAACTTTCACCCTCGCTCTCATCTGCTTTCCACCTTCCTCTACCTCATTCTGCAGCCCTCCACAGTGCTGATGTTCAGGCCTGAAACACATCTAATTGGTTGCTCTGCTCTGGATTTCACTCGTTATTTGCTCAGATTAGTTCTCCACATTCTGGACTTTCTGCTCTGTTCAGCTACGGTTCCCCTGCTGCTCTGCACAGGTAGCAACCGGCCCTGTTCTCTATGTGTTCCACCATTTACCTCCCCGCTCTGACTCGGTCTGTCTCAACTCAACATCCCATCTGTGAGCCGTTCAGCCCTGCAGTAATTACTCCTCTTTCATATGCATACAATTCCCGAGATATGTATTCACCAATCACAACTAGCTAGCTCTGGCTTGCTAGATATGCCTCGCAATTTCTCGAACAGACATATCCTGAAGTTTGCTGACGACACAGTAATTGTCAGTCTTCTAGTGGGGGATGAGTCAGGCCATGGACAGGTTGTAGATGATTTTGTGAATTGGTGTGATGAGTCCTTCCTTTCACTTAATGTGTCAAAAACTAAAGACATGATTATTGATTTTAGGAAGTCCTCTTATAGCTCATCACCCACTATCATTAAAACTGCCGATATTGGGATAGTTGAGAGTTATAAATATCTGGGTGTGGTACTTGACCATAAACTGTGTTTTGAATCTCATGCTGATGCCACTACTAAAAAAGTTCAACAAAGACTGTTCTTTTTAAGGAAAATGAGATCTTTTAATGTCTCATCTGAGATGTTGTCTTTGTTTTATAGAAGTTTTATTGAATCTGTGACGTCTTTTTGTATCGCTGCCTGGTTTGGTAACCTGACAGTGAAGAATAAGAATCGGTTGGGACTTCTGGTAAAAACCGCTAGCAAAATTTCAGGGCGCTGGCAAGATGGACTTTTGGCCATCTACAATAGAAATGTGCTTAGAAAGGCTCATTCTATTATTAATTGTGTGAACCATCCACTTCACAGCGAGTTTGAGTTGTTGCCTTCCGGCCGCCGTTTTAGGGTACCTCCGAGGAGGACAAAAAGACTCCAGGTCTCTTTTATCCCTACTGCATCTTGTCTCCTTAATGGCAAATAACTGTCCTTGAACCTTCTATCATTATTATTGTTATTATTATTTATAGTATTGTTCTGTTCATTTTTATCCTGCTGCTAAACTAATTTCCCCTTGTGGGACAATAAAGAAATTGAATTGAATTGAATTGAATTGTTTTGTTTCATATCAAAATTTGTATAAACAACAAGTGTTGCTGGGTAACCAGGTATGTTGAGCACAGTGTTTTTCATTTCTATGAGATCAAAATGACATCCTTGGTGGTTCTAGTTAAAAGCTATCATATTTTTTCCCCCTCTGATCCCACACATCCCCAAATTCCCTAGTTTATGAATAAACACATTTTAGAAAAAGTCAAAAAATATGAGATGACAGAATTTTATTTTAATAGTTTCATCATTTTTAAAGTACTTCAAAATGACCTCCTTGGTGATTCAAATTTTAAAGTTAGTGGTGACAGGTAGAAGCTGACACAGATGGCTGAAGCTGATAGCTGCCAGCTAGACTTCACCGCTGCTAATCTGAGTCACTCATCTGGACCTTGGTTGGTTGTGTTTGTGGTCAAAAAAAGTGTGTCATTTGGTTTAGCTAAACCAGTATTTATGTGTCATTTCAGCAGGTCAGTTTGTCTTATGTTTGTTTGAGGTTTTGTTAATTGTTATCTTGAGTTTAGTTTATTGAGTTGACCTCTTTTATTGGTCTGCCTGTTTAAGTTTTTTTGGCTTTGTTAAATATATTTTCATATTTTTGGGTCAATAAAACCCCCTTTTTTGAATTAAACACCTGTGTCCTTTATGCATATATATATTGTGCTCCACAATGCCAACAAATACATCACTGTTGCATGCACTGCTTTCCATTTTTTCCATTTATATCCCAAACTATGCCACAAATGCAGCATTATTAAAGTGGTAAATCTCAATCAGAGCCCATTGTGTTTAGTAAGCCCCCAGGTATGCAATAGAAAAGGCTGGATCTCTTTTGGGTTTCAGCAATCTCATAAAATTAGCCGCTTTACACGGAAAAGACATTCAGTCAATTTCCTATTGGTCATCTAGTATATGACAGTAGAAAAGCAGGTTGTTGCTCGTTTGAATGGTTTCTGGGCTTATATCCAAGGGTTTTAATCCTCATTTCATTGTGCACTCAGTCTACCAAAACTAATGCAGGCGTGCTGTTCTGTGGCCAGTCTTTTGGGTTTCATGTGAACTCTGTTGTATAGCTGGTTAGGTACCTGAAGGGCTGCTCTAGGCACCATATATCTCCTACTGTTGTATGTAAACTGTAGATTATTTTTATCTTAAAAAAGACACATTTTACGCAATTTTTAAAGATTTTTTAAGAATTCTTCTTCTTTACTCAAGCAGTGTCAGTGATCAGATAGTGATCAGATGAACTGTGCAAGCGCTGAAAGAAACACAGAATAAGAGAAGGAAAATTAAGAAAAAGAAAAGACAACAGAGCTACTCGGCATTTTCTGCCGCAGAATAAAAAATAATAATAATGCAGAATCTACCAGCAACACAAGTCCCAAAAGAGGTCAATGCAACACCGAATTACACAGGCCTCTAAACACAAGTGAAGAGACAGAAATAGGAGAAAAACGTATGGAGCAATCAAGTGAACAAGAAAAAGACAAAAAAAGGGGTGGGGGGGGGTTGATAGAGAGTTTGGTGTTTATGTCTTAATAAGTTACAGCATGATTTCAGCCAGTGGTAATGAAATAAGGAGATCTGATAACATGTTAAAATATTCTGTCTTATCTTGTCCATGGAAGGTTGTAATGTCCTCAGTTTTATAGATATTTAATGAATAAGGTTAAGGAGAAGTTACAGGGTTGAGACAAAAATATCGACATTCCAGACGCCCCCATGGCTACAACACAATAATTAGCAGAATCAATGAATATGTCTAAGTAATCAAGGAAAGGTTATTCTTACGACACGGTCGACTCCACATGCTGCCGAATACTACAGTACCATCATAAATATGATCAGCCAGGACCACTATTCTCAAAAAACGATTGTTATCTCTATCTGCAGCAATTTATATTTGGGGATGGAGCTGTTCTGGAACCTCTCCACCCTTCCATGAACAAGCACATGGAGAACCAGAAGCAGGGAGTGCAGTATCAAAGCGCACAATTCAAGTCTTATGCCAGGAGCTATTTGAAGGCCCTACCTAAACAAGTGGGTAAAGATTCTTGGACACCTGGGGTTGCAAAGCAGGTTGCAGGTCTGCTGCAACTATAGTTCAGGTTAAAGCAGATTAAATAACACCCTTTATTTGGTATATGCCAGTTGAATGTGTATGTGTATAAGCTCATCCTCCAGGATTGTGGCTGAGCTTGACTCTGTGGCCAACCTGAACTAATGCTATGCTTGATAAATACTGGATTATAGTTTGGACTAATTACAACTCTTATACTTTTCATTAGTTAGTATTAATCTCTAGTTCTTCCACAATGTGTCTTTTGTTCCCCTCCCTTATCCCCAACATCCTGGTTTCTTCTGTACTGTTGTAGCATCTTTACCTTACAATACAAAGCACATTTTTTGTGATTTGGTGCTATATAAATAAAATGAATTGAACTGAATTATACTTTGCACTTTTTTTAGCGTGAACACAAGTGAACAAGTCATAACAAAAAAAATAATATCATCAACTTTTCTCTCAAAGGTTTTACGTTATATAGCATTCACGTAGGATGATGCAAGATTTAAGACTCATGTAGCTGCCTAAGGTTCAAGAGTCCCTTTATCAGACTCATGGACAATGACACACAGTCCTTTTTTTTTATCCACAAGTACTAAGTGTGTCTGACCCAGTTCTGACCCAAGGATTTGTGTCACTGTCTTAGGTGAAGTAGCGACTAAAGCAATATAATTCAGGGCGAAGCAAGGCCAACACAGCAAACAAAAGAATCTATCTCCTCGGAAAGTGCTGACTAACCTTATGTGACACAAAGTAAAAGGGAAAAAGCATTAAAGTGTATGTTACGCAGAGAGGTGTGGTGAGGGAAACATCAGACTTCACTCTATCTTAACTGAAGTAATTACTTTATTGTCTTTTGCCAATATCATGCACATACAGACAGCATCTTCTCAAAATGGCCCCGAATCCATTTCCTGCCCACTTTAAATACTCTAAAAACCATGCCTTCTCAATTCAGACTGGCCTATAAAAGAGCTGCAATTGAGGCGGGCCTCCTCTTTACTGGGAAAACAAGATGGCCGCCACAGAGGTAACCTGCAGAACACTTTGTTACATTAATGCTTCCCAACAGTGTATAAAAATGATACCTTAAGTCTACTAGTTTACTATTTAGAAAATCACTAGTATTCTTTATATGAAATATAAACAATTTATGTTTAGACACTGCAGAGTGAGGCCTTTAAAGCATCTCACAGCTCTAATACACAAAACTTCAGGAGAGAGATTTGGGGCAAATGGCCAAAACTGAGATGGTGCTGCAAGACTGGGTTGACTAAAAGTCAAATGGACCAATCAGCAGCAGGCACCCCATTAAACCAAGCCATTCAGAATAGGCTCATTAGAGAATGCTGACTAGCGCTGATGTCATGAAAAAGCCAAAGCTAGGTTTGGAGACCTCGGGGTTTGATGCTCCAGTTGAACTCACAGCTGATAGGAAATTACCTTTAGTGGATGTGGACATCAGTTTGTTTCTGCTCGGTCCCTTTCAAATTAACTGTGAACTAATATCTACAAAAAAGTCAAATTAACCACATGGAGCTAAAAGGCTTTTATCTTGTCTGTTTTGGACAGAAAAAGAACGATTTCTTTTTTTTTACTTTGGTCTTGCACTTTGAAAAATTATACTATTAACAGAGTAAGTCATCAGAGTTAATTCAGAATCAAGGACAATAACACACTTCCTTTGTTTCACAACCATCTTTGAAAAAGCCGCTTTCTTTATTCAGCAGCTTTGTGGGTCCATGCAAAACATTTTTTGTTACAATCTGTGATTCAGTATGAATGACAACCAACAACTATGTCAACCGCAGACAGTGATTGAAAACATGCTGACTGTTTCTTTGATTCAGCACCAAGTAACCCTTTTATCAGACCGGGGCATAGTGACACAAATCTTTGATGGAGCACCGTGGCAAAATGAAAAATCATGCAGAACAATAGGAAGTGACATACAATAGAGATAGACAATATTTTGAAATCGAAAGCACGGACAGTGACACACAATCCTGGCCCTGCAACAATGTATCGTCGTCGATGCAGAGTCGGGCACAGTGACACGGTGGCTAGTTTGGGGTGAATGGGACATAGCTGTGTGGATTGCAGACATGGTTGCCCCAGGAAATGTCACTGTTTCTTCAGAATTTTTTAAGCAGAATTAGACAATTTCTTCAGGGAAAGGAAAATATTTAATGTTGCAGTGAGTGGTGTAGCTCAGGTCATTTATTGTGTTACAGTTAAAGTGGCAAAAGTACTTTGGAAGTTGCACTTTAAATAAAACCCTGCAGATAGTGCAGAAATTCATTATTCAGCAGCGATAAAATAACATGTCACGCTCCATTTTGAACTATGGAGAGATTTGTTAATCAGGACCATGGACAGTGCAACACATCTCCAGATTCAGGACATTGGTCAATGGAGAGTGAAGCCCTATTGCAGATCCAGCACCATGGACAGTGACCAAAGACACTTTATTCAGCACTACAGGGAGTGACTCAGTTCCAGATTCTATCTCATGAACAGTTATACAATGTCTTTATTCATAATAAAAGTTTGGTTCTGAATTCAGTATTAATTGTGAAGTAGGGTTAGGGTTAGGGTTAATTTAAAAAAAAGTTTATCCAGTTATCCATCCATCCATCCATCCTTCTGCCTATCCAATTCAGGATGCTGGAGCATAACCCGGCTACCATAGAGCGAGAGTCAGGGCATTCTCTGGACAAGTGTCAGCCTGTCGCAGGGCTACCCAAGATCTTTCATTTAGCACTAGGAACAGTGATCCTCAAATCTCTGATTAGCCCCACAGACAATGACACAATTCCAGATTCTATGTTATGAACAGTGACGCAACATCTTCATTCATAATAAAAATGTGATTCTCAATTCAGTGTCATGGGTAATTACAAAGAAGTTTTTATTCAGCACAGTGAACAATGACACAAATTTCATGATTCCAGAGAATAGACAGGTAAATGCAAATCTTTATTTAACGCATAGAAAATGGGGGCTGGGTCCTAGCTACCATACGGTGAGAGGTAGGGTACAGCCCAGACAGATTGCCAGCCTGTCACAGGACTACACAAGATCCTTCATTCAACACGAGAGACAGTGACCCACAAATCTTTGTTTCAGCACCATGGACAGTGAGTCATCTCTAGATTCCCTCTCAGGAACAGTGATGACAAAATCCTGATGAAAGACATGAGACACAATTCTTTGAATTTTAGAATTCAGATTCTAGATTTAACAGCATCAACAATAAATGTGTTCTATTTTTATGTGTAATATCTTTCATCAGTTGAGTATAAAATCAACCACACATCATCTGTAAGAACAGATAACATCCTAAAAATGGCACAGAGAACCCTGATACCAATGAGGGCATTCAGATGGGATTTGTTCACAAGCTGGGCAAGTTCAACTACTGAGACAAAGCCTCCTTTGAAATATTGAAAGACTGTAATTGAAATTTCCCCTTGTTCTTTTTGTTTACCCTCTATTTAAGCACACAAGTAATACTAGAGCTAAGATTAGGAGAACTTTCTCATTAACTGAGACACCTAGGGAGTAGCTGTAGTACCTCCTAATTGAGACAGCCTAAGAGTGGGGAGAATATATTGAGCGGGCCTGGTGGGCTTTGATTTCAGGCAAGCAGAAGCACATCTGGGTAGCAAGTTTCCTAACTACAATATTACAGTTCTTGAGGGTCGGAAAACATGCTAAAGAGATCTCATGAAATGAAAGCGCTGTTTGTAAAAATTCAAATCAAAACGAGACTAAAGGGAGTTTTGGGATATAAACATGTACTAAGATAAATTTGGAGGTCTTCCAGCCCTGTTTCTGCAGAGACTAATACAAACTAACACATTTAAAAGGACAAGCAGAGAGAGCAAATGGAGCCATTCCTATCCTCTACAGTGACCTTGTCGCACGAGGTGGGATTTACAACATTCAAAAGCAAGCCTTCCATTGTGTTGTGCATTCACTTGACTAGGTCCCACGCTGTGCAAAGCCTGTCCTTCGGCTACAGATAGCAAAGCGCAGCAGGATAGCTCAGACACTGAGGCGAAATCCAGATGATAATTGATTTATGAATTTATTATACACCACAGGTTGAATTAGAGTTTCATTACAGTTGGGCCAGATGAACAGTTTCAGATAAAAAATCCCTTAAACTCCGCTTTGTTTCCTCTTTATTCCATGGCGTACAACAATTGCCATCTTTTCCCCCGCCTAGCCTAAATAATGAATCCAGCAGAGCGTTGTTTTGTATTTTTCAAAGCAGAAACAAGAATTAAAAACACAGAAGGCTTTTTTTAAGCTTTTTTTTTTTCATGCATTACACATAAAGTCAGTAGCATCAATGAAATATTCTGCTAACAATTTCCAGTCAGAGTTCAATACGAGCATTCAAGCATGGTAACAGTTATCACTAGTCTGGGAGCCTTTAATTACACCTACCCTGCGAATCCCAGCGTCGTCTATTAAGTTTCAAATGACAGATCTCAAAGATCCACAGATAAAGTGGGTCTTAAAATCCCTCGGTTGGGTGCTGAGTTGACCTTGGGATTCAGTTGTGGTAATTAAATTTCAAATCAAATTGAGGCATCACTCTAGGCGGGTACTCGTGCCTTTCCTTACGCCCTCCGAGTGTCCCCGAGTGTGTGAATAATGTAAGTTCATCAGTAAATCTTTTTGTTCTCTCTGAGTGATCCACTTCCAAACCCTAAAATTTCAAATATAGGGTAAGAAAACCCGAAATCTGACGCAAATCTTTTACTGGAGCAGCAGAGTTATTCATCTTTAACTGTTAGGAGAAAATCTGAGAAAAAAAACTAATATACTACTGAACTTTTTTTTAATTTTTATATGTTATTATTATTTTTTTAAAGAACTTTTTCTCATGTTCCATTTGATATAAAGATGCTGAATTCTCTGTGGCATAGGATTAGACATGCCTCCCTTGCACCATCCATGCAAATCGTAACAGGAGACCATAGATCAGAGCACAAGCAATACAAATAATTAATACTCAGGGGCACTGGAGCTCTGGCGCTGAAGGAATGCTGAGCTAAAAAATAAATAAATAATTTTTTTTTTTTTTTTTAAAAGATGAGGGCAAAGGAGAGGGGAGGAGGCAGACTAAAGCTGGGTTTGACACCTGTCAAATTATTGACTTTGCTTGTGTTTGATCTGCGCGACTCTCTTTGTGTGTATGAGTGTGCATGGAGCTTTGCATGCACGCCCCCCATGCAGCTCAGGTATAAATCGATGCGATGGACCATAGCGTTCACCTTGAAGCCAGCACAGAGCTGTGGGGGCAACATGTTACAGGTGAGGTGCCAGTCAGTATGTAGCCTCCCACCTCAGGTGTCATGTGGACAGGAAACCTTTTAAACTGGAACGGCGTACTTCACAGGCCTCGCTCGTTTGTCTCCACGCACTAAAAAAAAAAAAAAATCCTCCCGTGTTTGTCATGTCTTTGTTGCCATCTCTTTGTGGCTCAGCTCTCTTCTTTATTGTTGTGATTGCACAGTGTTGCCTTATGTTGTGCTGCTGAGACAGTCACACTGCAGGCATCTTTGTTGGTGTGTCACCCTGTGATGACCTTATGTGGGCTGTGCGAGAGCTCACAGTTTCATATAGTGTGCAGCTAGAAAACTCGGAACATTTAGTGTTGTTTTGTAGTCTTCTGTTTGGGAGTTCTCCATTTCGCTATTGCACGGCCGAGCTATTATATTGTAAAACATTACACTAGGCAGCCACCTTCTTTGTTTTACTTAATGTAATATGCTTGTTAAGTCTGATGTAAGAAGCCAAATCCGCTTTAAGTTTCCAAAAGCATCATGGTGAGATAAAAAAAAATCCACAGTCTTTAAACTTCAAGTAAAGTGATCAGTGTAGCAGTTCTCGTAGGTGTTGCAACCAAGCAAAGCATCTGGGAATCCATGAAGAAGATTTATGAGGTTAAACAGAATTAGAAATTAGCTAACTCAAAATTTAGCAGTAAGCTAGCTGGCTAGCTAACATCAAAATATCCTGGCTGAAATATTTCTAAAAATAAATACAAAAAAAGATAATGTACATATCTGCTATAAAATTAATATAATTAAAGGTAAAAAAAATCAAGGTGTGATGCAAGGGGTTGGGGAGGGTAAGTGAAGTTAGGTTAGTTGACATATAATGATCTCTCATCCTCTGCCTAGCTAAAATCATTAGGCTAATGTAAATACAGTAGCATGGAGATTTTCCTTTGAAAGAAATACAGTATCAGTTAAATTGTTCTTAATAAAAGCACATGCCGCTACCTATCGGTGTGCAACCACAAGAGTCAAGTGCTTTCATATTGCAGGAGTTCTGCTAAGAGTTCACACAACAAATCATTCATTTATCAATTTATTTATAAAAAACAAAAGTAGCACATTAGCAAAGGTCACAGAATATTAGAGAACTTGAACAATTAACTTATGCTTAGTGCTCTGCAATTTATTGAACAGCTGTCACGTGATATAATTGAGTTGACCACAGAGGTTCCCAAAGTGTGGGGCCCGCCCCCTAGGGGGGGCGCAGAGTCATTGCAGGGGGCGCGCGGTATGAAAAGAAAAAAAAAAAAGAGCGCTTGGACACTGTGGACAGGTTTTTGACGGGGCTCCCACATAAACGCAAAGCAGGAGATGAAGCATCGCCAAATATGTTTCCAAACCAACTTCCTTCCAAGCCAAAGACTAGAAAATATGGTGAAGCATATCTTCCTTTTGGCTTCACCTGCACAAGTGCCAAGGTAGGTCTCCCCTGCAAAATTAGTTTCCCTTCGTCGGGAGCAGCGCTGGGCTCTCCAAATCACGGACAAACAGGATCCCACATTCTTGTTTTTAGTTCACAAACACTTCTTGTAATAACTAACTACTCCTGACATTTTGGACATGTTAGCTCTTTATGCAGTAAAGTTACAGTGGGATACAAATAATATCAGGCTGATCCTGCCGTAATTTGTTCCCCCCGGTTCAAATCACGGACTAACAGCATCCCACAGCTGTTTATGTGTTTAAACCCATTTTGCACAGAGAGGCATTTTTTGATAAATGTATTGACAGCAATGTTGAATATTATTACACAGGAAAAAAAAACAACTACACGTAAAATAATTACACCGTGACGCCTCTGCCTTTCTAAATGGAGGGACAGTAACTGCGTGTGTATATGTAAGCGTGTAAAACCTGAAGATACTCAGATTAACAGTAACAGTATTTTGTCTCTATCTGCCATTCTGCAATTCATCTCATGTAAACAATAATGTGGTGCACAGCGTGACGTGAAAAGAGGCACATACCTTTGAAGTTGCGTGACGAACTCTGTATTCCTCGTCCACACGTAAACGCAAAAAAGGAGTTTTAAATAATCTCCGTTTTCGGTGAATCGCAACGCCGTTTACGTGTTGACGAAAAGCCCAAACGCATAGAAACAGCTGCGTTTTCAAAAATACCCGTGTAGGTGTGGACGCAGCGTAAAAGAGTTAGTAGTATATTTTATTACTACCTGTAATTTATTGCCGTTTACTTGTATTTGCTTAATCATTTACTAAATGTTTGAGGTGTGAAATAAACCGCAATGGAGTTTGTAAACAAAATATGTGAGTGTGTGTTTGGAGGATGTGTTTGTGTTTTTGTGTGTGTGTGGGGGGGGGGGCGAACATTTTTCTTGTAAAAAAGGGGGGCCTGGCAAAAAAAGTTTGGGAACCACTGAGCTAGGTGATCGAGTTTTGCTACTCTCCACTGCTCTCTCTTTCACCATGTGTTTCTCCTCTGCTTATGTGACTGTTACATGAAGCACAAGACAAGTGAATGTGGTGAAAAAGAGAGCAGAACGATATAAATGACGATAATATGAATGTGAATGTTTTAATTCTTTGTCATCTAAATGCAGTGAACTGCACCCAGCTTCCTTGTTTTTACTCTCTGTCAGAGAAAGCGAAGCTCAGATTACAACGAGTGTGACTTCATTTTGTCTGTTGTCATTACTTCCCTCTGTTTATGAGGTAAACAGCTGTTTGCTGTATATTTAAATCTATTATAACAATTACAAAGATTGGCAGTAATTTCGGTCTCCCATAGGCTTTTAATTTCTTTCTCTATTCGAGGAGTATTCTCACAAGTCTTCTTCTGTTGTTTCACTGCGTTAGCTAAAGAGCAAACCTGTTAAATTGAGAAAATGTGAAAGGGAAGCATATCTGTCTTTACTAATTATTCCTGTGACTAAATAGTTGATTCACCTATCTAAATGTCCATTAAACTTAACTGTGCTATATTTCCCATGGTTATAATTAGAATATATATACAACTGTACACCAGGGAAGGGGGAGGTGATTCATTCTACCGCTACTATTACCAGTGGTTCTGGAATGCAGCTCACACTTCCCTTTAGCCTGGCATTCATGAACGACTGTGTGTGATTAATAATAAATCAATAATCACTAGATTTAGAGATCATTATACAGACAGCTGTTATTTTCATTTATTGTAATTTCTATTGAGTACACACAGTACAGCCAGTCAGAGCCACCTTACTTAAAGATGACTTATGTTGCACTGGCAGTAATTTATGTTACTGCTCTGTTCGGGGACGTGTCTGCCTTTCAGTGTGCATACATGGACAACCTCAGGCATGGAGAGCAGCAGCAAAGACCTCCTAGGGTACCGAACAGAGTAGGCTTCAGTGACAGCAGACGTGACATTGATTAGGGCAAACTGCATTAAAAGGGAGGTGGGATGGAGGTAGGTTTTGGGCTAAAGCAGCTTAAACAGCATACAACACTGAACAACAATGATCATACTTCTTTTTCATTTCACGTCTGCATCTACACCATGCATTTGGAGGTGGGTAGGGTAGGACCCTGACTTCCAGAACCATTTTTTCCCCTGTTTTTGACTTCATAGGCCAGAATTTGACTATTTTAAAGCTCATAGGATAAATGTTATTTCATGAACTTTGCTGCGTCACAACTTTAAGTTAAAGGTGAAGCATACATTTTTAAGAAATATCTTCAAATGATGCATACACACACACAAACACACACACACACAAACACACACACACACACACACACACACACAAAGTAAAAGTGGAAATAAAGTAGTGAGGAAGCACATAAACCCAGTTGGTTGTTAATAGTATATGGCAGGTGAGACTGAGATTACATATTTTACCATGGTATGCATATATAGAAACTAGGCTTATTATTTGAGATAGGGTTACATTTATCCTCATAGGATCCTATATTAAAATGTAATATAAATATGTACATACTTATGGATGACATATTTAGAAAATCATTTAAAAAAGTATCATTAAATGGGTAAAACTTGGGTGTACCATTTCATAAACTTGAAAGACTCACAGGCAAATGCCTAAAGTAAGAATAGTCAAAACTAAACCAAGATATTGTTCAGCTTTAGCCTCTAAATGAGTCAGGGTTTCAGAAATGCTGGATCCAGTGCAATTGTTCATTAGATCCTACCAACCTGTGAAAGTGCCCCATTGTTAAGAATCTGTAATTTCACACCCAGTCTATTACAACTTAGTCTCCAGGGTCACTTTATAGTAAATCTTTGGATAGCATTTAAAAGCTGCATCGCCTAAAGTTGATTTAACTGAACTACGTAAAGTGGTGAATAGTCAGTTAAAATAATAGAATTTAGGGAAGCAATAATCTGAATCTCAAAGGCAACTGATGTTTAATCTTTGAAAAAGAATCCCTGTAGACTATATCATTGAAATTCAAATGTGAGTGACTGGAATATTTAACTTTTATACATGCTTTGATTTAAGTGATGTTCTTCATTTGGTCTCCATCACCTCACGTATTACATTTTTTTTCCAAAAAGAAAAAAAAATCATAATTGTACATATTCGTTTGCTTCCCTCCAAAATCTGATCGTTATGGCCATTGTGTGCGTGTAAATTTTAAGATGTAAAGATGTAGCATCAGAAGCTCTCCCAGGAATCTGTTATTGTAATGAAAGGCGTATTTATTTAGTTTTTTATTTTTTAAATACACCACCTGATCGCACAGAAGATTGGATCAATGGGAATTTTTATGTCATGAGCGAAATCAATGCAGCACAAACACATCACTGCAGAACGCAGACACATGAATATATCATGTTACCCAGCGCTGCTCAGTCAGTCGTACATCACCACTCATCCCTCTCATCTGTCTTCGCTGCTGTTCAGTAACGACTGGTAGGTTGCCAGGGTGATTAATCGTCACATTGGCAGCCTACCAATCGCTGGAAAAATGTCAGCCTAAATGGCATTTCACCTTTGACCTCCAATGTGGCCACATGAATGAAGATGGATTGCTGGGTGATGTTATGGTCAGGTAGCAGCAAATTAATTTAAATGTGAAACAATGTATAAAGGATAAACCCAAGCTGGGGGTATAAGAAATAAAAATGTGTTCATTTTAAAATATTTAAAATTGACGAGTGATTGTATCTTGAACAGTGTTGTAAAATTGTGAATGCAAATGCTTCCCCGAATGGAAAAGTTTAATAAGTGCCCACAGAGCTATAATGTGTTATCGCAGTTTGGGTTACACGGAGTCGTGTTTCTAGAGAAAATGATAATTGGAATGAATGTGAGACACCAATTTTATAACGAAAACTCAGGAGAGGAAAGCGATTCAATTTAGCATCAGTATATTCTTTATAGATCTATAAAGTGAAGTAATGACACTTTGGGGCTCAGCTGGAATAATCCAACTGCATTGATTATAGTGCTTCGCACTTCTGGCAGTTTTTCAGTGCGACAGCACTAATTGTTCGAGAGTAAAAGATTTATTTTGAAATGAGCCGCACCAGAATTAAATATAACAGATGATGGATGGGGGGAAAAAAATCGATTTCAGCGCAGAGGAGCGGAGCGTGGTGACGACACGAAGAGCTTGTTAAAAAATAAATAAAAAATATGGGTGGAGGGTTGAGGTGTCTTTAAAACACTGCACAAACAGTCAATTGATGTCGACACTCATACTCGCACATGGATGTACGTTCATAATCGTGATTTATTCATGGGCTTTTTTACAGTGGGTGAAACGCTCCCATTTTCTATTACATCTATTATTTAAAGATCAGACCCTGTAGACATAGCTCAACAGATTGCGATTTAAAAAATGAATGCAAAACCAAACTGGAAGTGTGCATATGAATACACGTACGTCTCTCCTGTTTTTATGTGTGTGTATGTCCCACTACAAGTTTCCTCTATTCTGGAACAGTGCTTGCAAACTTTGGGCTTTTTGGCTTCTCTATAATAGATGACAATCAAAACAGTTGGCTCCAAACACACCTGTTCCTCTGAGATAGTGTTACTGTAGAGCTCCTCTATTACAGAGGAAAATGTGTTTCGGAGGAAACTTTCTCACAACACAATTTCTGCTCACTTCAAGATCGCTTGGAGATTGGAGACCATATACAGAATGTAAACACAATTTTGTACACATAGCTAACAATATATAAGGGCGGGGAGGTCGACTGTTTCTGTAGCTCTGGGAGAAACTAGGGGAAAACTAATGTATTCCATATTATACACACATGAAATTCAGGACATTCTGTATGCTTACATGGTGGAAGGTATGGTAGCCTGTATTTCGTGAATAGGACCTCAGAATGTAACATTTCATAATAACTATAATAAATATAAAATGTATTTGGGTTGGGAAATTTCTGTGTTACTGCAGCATTAAATATAGTGAGAAAGGAAACATATATATATATATATATATATATATATATATATATATATATATATATATATATACACACACACACACACACACACACACATATATATATATATATATATATATATATTACTATA
This sequence comes from Oreochromis aureus, assembly GCF_013358895.1. NCBI lineage: Eukaryota > Metazoa > Chordata > Actinopteri > Cichliformes > Cichlidae > Oreochromis > Oreochromis aureus. Next base: position 8,141,906 of record NC_052963.1, on the reverse strand, counting down.
TATATATATATATATATATATATATATATATATATATATATACACCAGTAACCATCACAGTGGCAGGCATCCAAGAAAGGGTCTCCAGTATGAAGAGTTGGACAGCACCAGGCATGGTTCACGCCTACTAGCTGAAGAAGCTGACTGTGCTCCATGAGTCTCTGGCAGCACATGAACCAGCTGCTAGTTGATGAGAGACACCCAGAATGGCTAACCGAAGGCTGGACAGTCCTGATTTTTCAAGGACCCTGAGAAGGGACCAGTCCGATCCAACTATCAGCCTATAACCTGCCTCAGTGGAATGGAAGCGTGGAAGCTCCTGTCAGGCATCATAGTGACTAACATGAACATGCACATGGGTCAATACATGAGTGGGGCACAGAAAGGGATTGGCAAGTATACCAGAGGTAAACGCCAGCTACTGGTAGATCGAGCAGTCGCCTGAGACTGCAAGACCAGACTGACCAACCTGTGCACTGCCTGGATTGATTAAAAGAAGGCCTATGACTCAATGCCCCACAGCTGGATCCTGGAATGCCTAGATTTGTACAAGATCAACAGGACCTTAAGAGCCTTCATCAGGAACTCAATGGGGATGTGGCAGACAACACTAGAGGCCAACTTCAAGCCCATAGCACAAGTCACGATCAATTGCAGGATTTACTACTGTTCTGCATAGGTCTGAACCCCCTCAATGAGCTCATTGACAAGACTGGCTACGGATACCGACTACAGAATGGAGCAGTTGTCAACTACCTCCTGTAGATGGATGACATCAAGCTGTATGCCAAGAGTGAACAATTCACTGATCCACACCACCAGGATATACAGCAATGACATTGGAATGTCGTTCGGACTGGAGAAGTGTAGTCGGATGGTAACAAAGAGAGGGAAGGTAGTCAGAACTGAGGGGATCGAACTACCAGAAGGCAACATTGCAGACATAGAGGACAGTTACAAGTACCTGGGGATCCCACAGGAAAATGGGAACCATAAAAAGGTTGCTAGGAAAGCTGCAACCACCAAGTACCTGCAGAGGGTCAGGCAAGTCCTGAGGAGTCAGCTGAATGGTAAGAACAAGATCCAGGCTATCACTACCTACACCCTTCCTGTGATCAGGTACCCCGCTGGGATAATAAGCTGGCCAAAGGAGGAGATAGAAGCCACTGACATCAAGACAAGGAAGCTCCTGACCATGCATGGAGGGTTTCACCCCAAGGGCAGCACCCTTAGGCTGTACGCTAAGTGGAAGGAAGAAGGCCGGGAACTAGTGAGTGTCAGCACCACAGTCCAGGATGAGGTAACGAACATCCACAAATACATCAGTATTTGGCCCCAACTGACCACGTGCTCAGTGAGTACCTCAGGCAGCAGAAACCCAAGAATGAGGAGGAAGAGGAGGAACCATCATGGAAGGACAGGCCCCTGCACGGTATGTACCACCAGCAGATAGAGGAGGTGGCTCACATCCAGAAATCCTACCAGTGGCTGGACAAAGCTGGACTGAAAGAGAGCACAGACGCATTAATCATGGCAGCACAAGAACAAGCTCTGAGTACAAGATCCATAGAGGCTGGGGTCTATCACACCAGTCAAGACCCCAGGTGCAGGCTATGTAAAGATGCCCCTGAGACAATCCAGCACATAACAGCAGGGTGCAAGATGCTAGCAGGGAGGGCATACATGGAACGCCATAACCAAGTGGCCGGCATAGTGTACAGGAACATCTGTGCCGAATATGGCCTGGAAGCCCAAGATCAAAGTGGGACACGCCCACAAGGGTGATGGAGAATGACCGAGCTAAGATCCTGTGGGACTTCCAGATACAGACGGACAAAATGGTGGTGGCTAACCAACCAGACATAGACAAATAGAAGAAGACGTCTGTAGTGTTAGATGTAGCGATTCCAAATGACAGCAACATCAGGAAGAAGGAACATGAGAAGCTTGAAAAATACCAAGGGCTCAGAGAAGAGCTTGAGAAGATGTGGAGGGTGAAGGTGACGGTGGTCCCAGTGGTAATCAGAACACTAGGTGTGTTGACTCCCAAGCTAGACGAGTGGCTCCAGCAGATCCCAGGAACAACATTGGAGATCTCTGTCCAGAAGAGTGCAGTCCTGGGAAAAGCTAAGATACTGCGCAGGACCCTCAAGCTCCCAGGCCTCTGGTAGAGGACCCGAGCTGGAAGGATAGACCGCCCGCAGGGGGCGAGAGGGGAATTTATTACTGAAATAGTAATAAATAACTGAAATTCAGTCTTTTATACAGTACATTTGTGTGTGTGTGAAGATACGGACACGTGTGACTCTGAATGTCATGCATTAGACATAGTGGGGAAACATGGTATTGCATCTCCACATGTCCACAGGAGGTCAGGCCATGTTGGCTTTCCCTAACAAAAAAAAAACTGATTGAACAATAAAATGATGTCACAGTTATAACTCAGCGATCCACCATGTTTACCAATGAATGTGCTAATGGAAGCCAGCTTGGTTTTGCTTTCACAGCAGTTTCACCATAGCATGCTATCCATATCAATAAGTTAAAACAACATTAGCAAATCAAAAAGGGTTGGTGAAGTTTAGAAAAAAGTAAAGCAAAAGCAATTTAAGCAGCAGCAAGTCTAAGTTAATGAGATCACTGGCCAATGTAAGAAAGTCAAGCTTCAAATGAATATATAAAAAAAATGAGGACTTTAAATGTGGACAATATTGTATGCTAGGCACAAAGGCTAGCTAACTTCAGCTGCTCTTTTTCTGGCAATGACTTTTGGACAGATTTTTTGAGCTCACTAAGCCACTGCAGCCACTGAATAAAACAGCCGAAATGTGTACTTTGGAGGACTTCCGCAACATGGCTATTAAAAACTTTATCACCTTAGAAGAGAGGAAAAATCCTTCCGCTTCAAACGGGTTGAGAGAAATAAACAACCCCCTTCACAATCTGCGTCACTACCGATGACTGAACTGCTGAATGCAGCTAAATTGACCGGTGACAATGGATTTAACTGCATGTGTTGGTTTGTCTAGCTGAAGTTAATTTTCTCAATCTCCTTTGGCTGTTAACAAACAGAAAATGAGCAATGTGGACAGAGGTAGTAGGCACAGGTGTCCACTTATAGCTCTCCAGGCCTGGTACTGCAGAGCTATAAGGCTTTTTTTATGTTGAGCAATGAATATTTGGTTGAATTATAAACCATAAGGAAGGGTGCACAGTATTCGTATATCAAGGATATACAGTAGAGTTTATTGCATGTAGAATACTGATAATCAAAGCTAGAGAGAGAAAGCTATTAAGGTAGTGTTTGGTAGATAAGAAGGCATGTGCCAATCCTGCATTTGTACATATATGTATGTAGTTTAAAACACTGCACATCACCTTCATGAACATGATGATGTTTCCATCAACTCAAGTTTGTGAATAAAAGTGTCTTTTTTCTTTAGTGCTTCATTCTTTGTTCTAAACGACAGGCTTGTGTGGAGAAGAATTATACAAATAACACAGTTTCAGTGCTGGAAGAGCTTTTTCATGGAATAGTTTGACAGTTCTACATGCAGAAGCAAACTAAAGTACACTTCAAGGTCCTCGATGATTCAATCTTTTGGCAGTCCGTCTTACCAAAAGCCAAAAAAAGTAGAATAATGACATTTCTTCTTCTTTATTCTATTTTAATTTTCAAGTGTCACATCTGAATGCTACTTACTGGCAGCTCTATTCAGAAGTAACTACTTAAACTTGAAAATCAAAAAGAAATCGCTGAATATGACGGTTAGCTGCACAGAAGGACTGTCCTCCAAAGAAAACAGCAACGTCAGTCATTTGTTCAAATGTTTAATGTTTGTTTTCCTGACAAGTGATCTCTTGTGACCGTGTGAATGACTGTTTTCTCTCGGAATTGGAGGTAAAGTGATGCAGTGGTGCTACAAAAACTCAGGGTGGATACTTTGGCATACAAAATATATTTGACGCCTGAGACTGCTGTTTGCAGCAAACAGTCTACATGTTGCCATTTATATGCCATTTACACCTAATACACTGCAATTGAATTTAACAGATTGCCACTGGATATTTTAAAAGTGTTAATGTGTTCAAAAAGCATTTGGGGTTGATCAAAATCTCATTGTGGAAAGCAAAAAATGTCAAAATGCATCAGTCTCCAAGACAGATACTGTATTGTAATCTTTCTTTGTCCACAAAATAGCCAATAAAAACTTGTACACAGGGCATTATCAATGTTTGCCTGAAAAGGCAGAGTGGCTGAGGTGGAAAGGTTGGCCTACTGGAAAAAAAACAAAATGCAGCAAACTGTAATAGATACCAGACTTTGGGAATTAATCATAATCATAATGTACTCTGTAACTTTTACTCTGAAGGGATGGGACAGTAACCCTATTGTTTTAATTAGGATTTGGCTGTATTATTTCACAACAGGCCTCAGTTTGCAAGTTTACTGTTAAAGTTAATGATGATACAATTAAAAAAAGATTGGACAAGCCTCTTCACCCTAAAAAGAATATGGCACACTGCTAAGGTTTGCAAAGTTCCATGTAAACAAAGTCACAAGATTTCTAAAACAATGTCCTTTGGACAGATGACCAAAGTGGAGATATTTGGCTCTAATGCACAGCGCCACCTTTGGCAAAAACCTGACACAGCATACCAGCACAAACACATCACACCAATTATCCAGAGGGCTGGTGAAAGTGTGATGATTTTGGCTTGTTTGCAGCCTCAAGGCCTGAGAACCGTACAGTCATTTAGTGTAACTCCTCTGTATACACACCAAGAAGTCTCCAACATTATGGCTGAAAAAGAAAAGAAGGTTGGGACATTAAGAGAGACGTGTATAAATGAAGGCAATGTTCTAAAGAAGAGTCAGCCAATTTCCTTCCACAACAATGTAAGACACTGATAAAGTTACACAGAAAATGATTAATTCTAGCTTCTAAAAGCTGTTCTGCAACCTACTGCATCACGGGGTGTACTTAGTTTTTCACACACTGCTTCGATACTTTGGTTTAATTTGAGTTCCATGAAAACCAAAAATGACACGATGTAAAGTAAGTCATGTTTTTGTTGATCAGATGCTCTATGTACCTAATTTTCAGACCTGGTGAGGATTGGATATTTTTTATTATGTCCTAAATGTAAAACTATAGAATTGACAGAGGGTGTACTTTCTTTTCATCTTGACTGGATCTAAAACAATTGAAACAGTAAATCTAAATAGAACACAACAATTGGCTGTGTTCAGCATTCCTTAAGTACTTATAGATAAAGTACACTGTCAAAAGTTACATATCATCTGTACTTCAGCGGAGCTTAAGAATTTTGAGTGAAAAAGTTATGTAGTAACTTTTTAGAACACAGCAATGACTTCTTACATTTTTGATCCATTACTAGATTTGTGCACCAGGCATTCCCCACCAGTGCTCATACCCTTTTAATTCGGTCCAACTGGGTGAATCACAGCTGAGGTTACCTCAGGGTTACAGAGATTTCTTTTTTCACAGAAGAGTCCATTTTTGTGCAGCTTTCAGTAAAAACTGAAATCCCTTTTAAATTTGAATTATTCAGTGTTTTAGATTCAGATTGTACAGAATTAGGCCAAGCCAAATAATGAATTAAATGAGGAGAATTTTTCAACTAGCAATTTCTATCTGCCCTTAGGAGGCCCCCGAAGAGGTGACGCAGGAGCTTCTATGTGTATGTTAAGGGAATCAGGTTGGGATTTGCCAATTTTTCTCTGTAAACCAAATTTAAATGTGTGTCAAGAGTATTTTCTATGTCTATGAAGTCTATGAATCTGGTAGTGCTGAGAGTTTCGCTAAAAACTGGTTGTTGAAGGAGGCACCTCATTAACCTTTGTGACACTCATTACAGTATGTGACTCCCCATGTCATCAGACAGTGAAGGGATTTCAGGCAAAATCTGAAACACCTCAAATACCACACATGCAGTTAGCTCTCTGCCTCCAATCAACTGTTTCACTCAATATCTTAAAGACTTTGACACATTGATTGGTGCTTTCATTTGTCATTGGGTTCACTATCTATCTATCTATCTATCTATCTATCTATCTATCTATCTATCTATCTATCTATCTATCTATCTATCTATCTATCTATCTGTCTATCTATCTATCTATGTGTATATGTGTGTGCAATACCTGGAGTCCACAGACATGTCAGATGAAGCTCAGCTCTATGATGATGGAACTGTCAGAGTTCGTCGTGATCTTCCCATGCTTCATGTTGGCCATGAACCTTTGTTGGAGAAAATTCTTTCATCTCTGCTATAGTTAATCAAGATGGCACAACAGACTGTTAACATTCAGCTCATGCTTTGTCCTTCTCTTATTTATTTATTTATGTGTTAACCTATTTCCTACGGGGTAGTGGAGGAACCTTAATTAGTCTCAGGATCATGAAGTGGAAGGAAAAAGCAGGTGTTCAAATACTTTAAAATGTATCTAAAAGTTTCATCCCCTCAGTAATCTCCTGAAAAGACGGAACAAACAGAAAAAAACAGCTGAAAAAACAAACAGATGTAAAAATGCAGAGAATGAGAGTTTCATCGCCATGTTGCGAGCGTATTTTAAGCTGCAGATCATGACTACTTTTACAAAGCAGAACAAATTAGCATGATGTTGCTATGTGTAAAAGTGTCCAAGAGTGGGCAATTTTGTGTTAATTTACTACCAGAGCACCAGTTCATTTTAATATTGACCAATCCAATCTGCCAAGAGCAGGGATAATTAGCAGAGTGTGAGTAATTTACTTACAGCAGAGGTGTAACTTATCTGTGATTGGACAAAAATATGGCATTGCAAGCTTAGCTTTTATCTATATCTACATATATAGAGTGTAGGTCAGGGCAGCTGTTCACTGGATGAATCTTGACAGTTTTAATTGGATCTCAGGACTCATTAAGATAAAGTAGGTTTCATTACATTTTTTATACACTTTGAAGTTTGTTTGGTGTATGAAGAGAGAGTCTTGGATTAAATGAAGTTACGTTCTGCATGGTAAATGATACTGCATGGATATATAGGGGAAAAAAACGCATTGTTGTGACAATTAAACGTTACTCTAAAACATTTTTTTTTCTGAGTCACAGTGTTACGGAAGAGATACAAGACGCAACTGAAATTTTAAAAAAACTGAATACATAGAATTTACTTCGTGATGTTGCAGAGCTTTGTGTGTGCGTGCTGCTTCTAATATAGTCTTCACATCAAATCCTCTAGTGTCAGTTTGTACACAAATAATACAAACCCATTTTTAAAGCAGTCCAACAAAATAGCTGATCAAAAGTATTAAACGCTGAGCTGAGATCAAGATGAATATGAAATAAACAATCACGAACATGGGGTTTCAATAAATATTATAATACTTTGCCGAATAGCAGTTTGAGTGTTGTGAAGTGGAAGGAAATCCAATTTAAGCTTCTCTTATGTGATGAGTATTTCTAAAAGAGGTTTGACATTGAGCGTAGTACTTTTACCTTAAACATTTCATGAAACGGGGTATTTGGAAATAGGGCTTATCATTAAATAGATGTTATTGGCCAAGCTTTTTCAGAAAAGTGACCTGCTGGTTTTTTATGGCTGGAGGGAATCCAAAGAGTATAGAGTACATCAGTTGAAATACAACAGGCTGCTTTTTCTGGCTGTGCTTAGAGAATAAATGTAGAAAAGAACTAGTCTTTTAGTCCAGCTGTGCCCTTGGAGCAGAGCTTATTGGCAACCCTGGTGAAGAATGTAGGCAGTCTAATGCTGGTTCCTTTTGGGGTCTGTGGGAGATACAGGCAGAGTTTCAAATCACTGAATAACTGAATAGTGATGGGATGGTACTGGCTGCTCAAATATCACTGTCTTATGAGCAGACCGTGAGGATCTTAACCTTTTCGTCACGAGGGAGTCTTGTATGTAGCTCTGAGGAGAAATGCAGCACTGTTAAAAATACCAGCAGTAGCTCTTTTGTTGTAAATCTTCTCTTACTCCAATGTGCTTGCTGTAAATTCTTGCTATCTAATTTATGGGAAACATATACGATACAGAAGAAATAACTGCTGTGCTACAGTCTTGTTAGAGATGTCAATCTAAGTGCAGCTACAACCGTAAGTATTTCACCCTGAATGGATGGGATGAGTGGATAGCGGAAATATCCAGGTTTTCTCTTTTATTTATTTATATTAGTCAGCATGTAGGTTTTTGATGTTCACTTGTTGAGATCTTTCTGTTTTGTGTGTCATCTCTTGTGGATAGACGGTTAGATGTGAGGCAGAACGGGGAATAGAGCTACATATAAGAGAGAAGAGGACTAGAGGAACTAATGTGATGGCTCCAAGCCAAACCATTTGACGGTTGCATTATTCAAATTAAAATAGCAGGAGGCTACTCTTAAAAAAAAGGAAAGAAAAAAAAATCCCACATGTGGGAGCCTTTACGATTGAATTCATCCAACCCTGAGCTCTCATTACAGTGAATGTCTCCCCTATTTTTTTTTTTTTTTCAGGATACAGTGCAGACTGGGAGGATGCAAAATGGCATGAAAAATGAGGCTAGAGAGGTTGAAAGTCAGGCTTTATTTAATGTGTGTAAACAATCAGAGTCAAACTGGAGTTCAGGAAAAGGTGAAGTGTTCAAATGTGACCAGAATGAGTAAGGGTACTGCAGCTATGTTTAGAATAGTGATTTAAATAGGGCTCCCATAGTGAGGACAGTGAAGAAATGAAGGTGTTCTTCAGTGTTCAGCCTTGTTCTGACTGTCTTAAAACACTTTATTACCGTAATAAAATTCCCACAAGGTAGACGAGGCCTGTATTTTTAACTCTAAAAACTCAAGCACTGATTTCCTCCTCGAATCCTGTCGCTGTTCCTCTTTCCTGTTAGGTCCAGCCTAATTTTCTTTACCGCCCTCACGCGTCCACTGCCATTCTTTCTATATCTTTGGAAAGCCTGCATTTCAAGAGGGCCCTCTGCATTATAACGCCTCCCTATTGCTAAAGCAGCGTCTGACTGAAGGGGCTTTTACTTTGATAATTCACTACAAGCTGTTTGATCAAGCCACAGGGGCAAATATTCCAAAACATTTCCAACGTGAAGAACCATTTTTAAGAGCGGCTTTTCAAATCTCCACCAGTTCAAAAGGCAGCGTGGGAGGATTTTTAATCAGGGAACATTCACACAGGCCACATATTATTAACATATTGCATTACAAGCCGTAATTAAGCCTAAAAAAGCAACGAGAACCCTACAGGGGCATTGTATCTTCCTTTTATTCATTTGAATATGTTTCATAATTAATTTCCTTTTGGCTGTTTAATGTATTGAAATTCAGACAAATGCGATAAATACGCACTCATGGCAGACATTAAACTGACATGCCGTCACATGATAAAAGTATTAAACGCTGTATGTGTGCTAAAGATAAGTCTGATCTAATGATCTTTTACTTTTGACAGCTTTATGTTTTAATCTCTTGTAATCCTGATAATGAAAAAGGGAGGGTAGAAAACAAAGAGCGCGCCTATTGGGGGGGGTCAACCTGAGGGTGCTTGGGGAATAGAAGAATAAATCACGGAGGAGCGCTACAGAAATTCTATCTTGAAGCAAAGTCACAAGGCCAGATGTTTGGTTGATGAATCTAAAGAAATCCCTTGAAATCCAAAAAACAAGATATCAAAATGTCAGTTTTAGGCTGCTTTCAGTTAATATGTGTAATTGCTAACTACACATAGGGTGCACTGACGTAGATATGTTTCACTCTTTTAGCGAGCTAAATTTATTTTTTATTAGTCTGTCATGTACAGTTGCAAACTGCCACTAATAAGTCATATAGATCATGTGATCTTGTGTCGTGGAAGTGGAAGTGGAACGTATATAACTCAGAAAGCTATAAAGAATGTTATATTAGCAAGTGCCTGACTGAAGTAGCTAGCAATAGCTTTCTAGTACAAAGCTAGCAATAGCTTTCTAACTACTAAGTAGATAAAGGGTAGAAAAATAAAGCCAGCGAAAGCTATTTTTATTAGCATTTCATAACTATGCTACATAGTGTGAGTCTGATTGTATAACCCATGTTTTAATGGGTTTTAGTAATTTACCTAAAATTACCTAAAAGTCTGTGGTTATGACCAGATTTGGACAATTTCAGATTTTGTCTTATAAAACAAAATACACTGTGTTAAATACACTAAAGACTACAGATGTTGTCCTCATGCCGAACACAGGACTTTGATGGTGGTGGCATTAATGTGATGCCACTGTGATGTTTTTTTATAGCTCAGCTTTAGATAAACTGCATCACACTATGACTTCTTGCATTTACCCTTCAAAGTTTATAAGATTTATAGAGATTATTTTGCTGAACAACACAGATATCAAGTATCATAAATGAGTGCTTTCCACTGAGAGAACCACGATGGTGCCAACTTCTAGGGCTGTCCTCCAAAAACTGTTATCCCTCCAGCACTCTATATTTGCGCTAGCACGGTACAATGAATGAATCCAATCTTTATGGATAATTTACCATCGTATACAAACATGCACAGGCACCTTGTGAATGTGTGCGTGAGTGTACAAGCTGCTATATTTGGAGTGTTTGTCTGTGAGCATCTGTCAGAAACTCTAAAGTAGCATCGCAGCTGAAGCCTGCCTGTTTCCTGCCTTTCTGGCCACTCTCGTTGACCTCATGTGCACACTCAATAACACCCCACTCCCTTTTTTCTCCCTCAGTCACCTTCAGTCCTTTCACCCGCTCTTCCCTTTTGTTGTAACTCTTCATGTGTCTCATTTCTTTCTCGGCATGCAGGCTCCATGTGTCAGGCCGATGTGGAGTCAGCTCGAGTTGGGACTGCGGGACCGTGAGCCTCTTTTCCCTTCGCATTTGTTCCAGTACCCATCATGCCGCTGCCTCTGGCTATTCCCCAGCTGATCGGTGGCGTACTGTGGCCAAAGCCACCTTACCTAACCTCGCACCAACCGCTCCTGCTGGCTGGCTGGCTGCTGCTATCTGCACTATACAGCACAGTGGCAAAGCACAATGGCAGCCCGCTGCACTCCTAGGTAATTTGCTTGTGTGGGTTGTTCAGTGTGCGTGCATTATGCAGTGTATTACCATATTGCTGTGCAGGGTAATGTTTCATAAAGTAGCAAAGTGCAGAGGAGTGTGATATCCGGTCCACCTACCCTGTGCAGCACTGACTGGGTGTATACATTTGTCTGTGTTTGTGTCTGACTCTGTGTTTGGGTGTGATGGAAGGAAAACAGTGCAGTCTCTGACGTGCCTCCACTAAAGCAAAGGTCAATAATTCACCCAAGGATTACAGAATCTCATGAATTGTTTTAGTTTTCAGACAGGTCTATGTAGTATTGAATTTTCTCACCTCTCTGCAGCATGATTGTTATTGCACCGAGTGAGGGGGCAGGGATATAAGTCTATGTACATTTACCTTACCTATGCATGAAAGCACACATGCTAGCAAGACAGGCGTGCAGTTAGGTGCTTTGTTTGTCTATAGTGGGTTTATTCTGAATATCAGAGAGGGAAGAGGGGCTGGAAAAGCCTTTGTGAGGCTCAGCAAGGTTTTGATCTATTTGCCGGGACTGCATTGAAGCTGTATGTATGAGACTCCAGCTGAGCAAGATAATTCTCTAGATGCTCCCTGTGAACTGGGCCCACACATATCTGCCACAATAATAACACACAAACGGAAGGCTGCAAGTGATTAAATTTTTCCAATTCTGTTTTTTTTTTTTCCTTTATTATCTCTGCACATAGGTCCATCCGTCTGTCTGTCTGCCCGCCAGGAAAATCAGTCCCTTTGCTTCACTACACAGGGGATACAATCACTCAATGATTGTATGATGCATTCCTCCGTGCTGCACCGATGAATGATGCGTGCTGCTTGGATAACTCTCAAAGAGATAACTGTGCTGCAGAGATAAAGATAAAGTTGCGCTTAAATCTCACAACTTCTGTGACCACATGCAGCCCTGCTGGCCTCGCATCAAAACCAATATTCCTTTGTTTGTCTTCTCAAGCCAGCGTCCCTAGCGGCTTTCCTTTTACACTCAAGGAAAAGATGATCTCTCTGTCTTTTAAAGAATAAGGTAATAAACATTCAAGCAAATCAGAGACAAGCGCAGCGCTTTTTTGTTGTTGCTGTCTCAAGCAATTTGAGAATGTTGGTTAATAGTTTAAGCATACCATCGATTCTTAGTTTGATTAAATTATGGCCAATCATCCTAAATGCAAGTCTGAAGAGCACCAAGGGCAAAGCCATTTTGATGTAAGTCAGTTGATTGCTTTGTGAGAGACATGTTTATGTCAGTTTATTCAGTAAACCAATAAAGTGACTTCTATTCTATTGCTAACAAATGGAACAACACAAAATCTGTTGCGGGCTTATCTTTTCCCCTTCACAGTGGGGTAGGGCTGATTAGGGATTTTTGTTTTTGAAGATATTGATATTTTTAGAGTGGAAACGCCACAAAAAATATCCAGTATCTTTGAATCTGAGATTTCTTCACGAAAACAGAACATGCCTGAATGTAGAACGAGGGGCATATGAAGACTGAAGCAAAGTCTCTTTGCCAGACGTGGTAAATCTCAGAGCAGCAGAGGATGAAGCCGACTGCTGTGAAATATCTCTGCCGTGCTCGAGCACAAAGTTTTTGCTGTTACTTAAGAATGCTTTCTTTTTCTATTACTGATCTTTTCCTGTCCACTTTTTAATTCATATCAATGCCAAAAAACCCCCCAACAAAAACCGCCCTACACGGATTGACTGTTTCTCTGAAGACTTTACACTTTAGAATTCCAGATTAGAACAGACTCTACATAAAAGACAGACAGACATAGTGACCTTGATATTACCCACTTGTAAGCAAGGTCCTATTGTGATGGTTCAACTTGAGCATTTTCTTGGTCCTTTGAAACCAGGGGTGGATCTGAAATCGAAGAACACTGCATGTTCATAGACTAGTGACTTGTAGCAGTTAATGCTAATGCGAGCCACAGTACACAATGAACAGTAAGATTGTTCATTTTGTGCACATAGGCGCTTGGCAACTTTGTTTTTAAATTGGAATATAATCAGAATACAACCCACTGGTAACCAGTGGAATCGATGTGTACCAGGCTAGTTGCACTCAGACTGACTCTAACCCATTTAGAGTGTTGGCAATCTGTCTGCGTTTATAATTTAAACAGCAATTATTTGCAAATCTGAAAGTGACTGCAGACAGTCCAAGTGTGAATGTTTAGAGACAGGTTGCCTCCCATCAGGCTACCTGTGCAAATGCCTTGCAGTCAGATTTTTTGAGCAATCCTTCGATGACCAAAAATTTAATGCAATCACTGGGCAACCACTGATTTTTTTCCCTTTTTCCCCCCTTCTCTAGTCACATGGAGGATGCTATTTTCAGTCTTGTGTATGTGAGCCATTAGTTTGCTCAGACAGGCCACAAAGGGAAGCTTAGCTACTATCCCAACAGATCAGCCGGCCCACATCAACTTATAGCTGAGCTGATACCCTTTTATGTTTCCATATTAGCAGATCGCATATAAGGCAGGTTATTTGATTATAGCCTGTCTACAGCTGGGCATATGAAAATTGCTTTGCAACCCAGCACCGCTCCAGCTCTACATTTTCATGCTTTGTGCAAATAATTCAATGTAATGGCCGTTGTCATTATTGGCTACTCTGTTATCTATGGGGGTTCTGCTATCCCTGGATAGCAGTATTTTTTTTATTTATTTTTTTGCTCTGTAAACAAAATAAATAAATAAAAAATACACATATAACATTTGAGTGTTTTCTAAAACTTTATTTTGTGCCTCATATTGCATTAGGCACAGCTGGCACTCTGGACAGCTGAAATGAAACATTAAAACCTATTTGTGAATGACTTCGTCATGTCTCTCAAGTAAAAAGAGTTAGAAAAAAAAAAGTCAATTCACACTATCCTGACAGCAAGATTTAATACAGCACGTCAAAGAGAGCATGAAGCAATAATCCATATTGTAGACCCTCATTGTATGTCCCCTAGAAAATTCAAATGTCTCACCACAAAAATGAAGTTAGGAGTGAGAAAATGGGAGCTGGGAGGCAGGTAGAAGCAGGGGTGCTGGTGAATGATGCAAGCTGAGCTCCATATAATGGAGGAACATGCTCCTACAAATACTGTCATGCTGGAGACACAGCCATCCCAGATTTAACCAGTTCATACAGCGGCTGAAAAATTCTCTTTTTTCTGTGCAAATTTCTGTTCTGAAAAAAAAAAATGGAAAGGCTCGGTTACCTGCGGGCAATTTCTCACACATGATCAAGAATAGGCCTTAATGAGCTGCCAGACCTCGAGTGAGCAGAGCAGACTTGCCTCTGATGGTAGCGGGTTTTACTTACAACCAGGAGGTTAGAAAAAAAATACATACACGGCACAGACTCGGTCATGATTCTATATTTTCTGGCAGTGAGTTCACAACACTGAAAGTTCCTGTGCTGTAAGAATAATAAAGGAAGTAGAAATGCAAATAGTTGTTGCTTGAGAATGTTTAAGGAGTATAGTGGTGTTTTCTAGGAATAGTTATTTTTTTATGAAGTAAATCTGATCATCTTTTTTTTACAGTAAATAGAAAGTACAGCCTTTGTTAGTTCTATGGTTTTAACCAACAGAACATAAAAAATTATCTTTTCCTTATCTGGTCTGTATTAAGTAAATACAGCTTTAGGTGAACAAATGTTACACTGTGACAATATTTTATTTAATGAAAATGAAGCCATGCAACAGAAACTGTGTGTGAAAAACTAAGAAAACGGCATGATTTAGTAGCTTGTAGAGGCTAGTATTTTCTGCATGACTTTATCAATCTCTCACGTCATTGTGCAAAATGGGGCATTTGTTTAGGCACAGTCCTCAAATTCACAATTAAAGCTGAGGTGTGGATGTTGACAATGCAACACTTTGATTCTTTTCTTTTTAAGCTATTCTGTTGTAGAATTGCTGCTGTACTTGAGATCATTGTCTTGCTAAATGACTCAGTTTGCACCAAACTTTAGCTGTTAGATGGCCTCACACTCAAGTCTAGAATATTTAGGCATAAAGAGGAGTTCATGGGCGAGTCAATGACCACAAGTCATTGTCCAGGTCCTGTGATTCCAAAACAAGCCCAAATCATCACCCCTCCACCAACGTGCTTGACAGTTGGTATGAAATGTTTGTACTGATATGTTGTGTTGGATTTTCTTCAAACCTCACAATGTGCATAGCACTCAAACATTTTCACTTTGGTATTGATTATTCAAAGGACATTGTTTCAGAAATATTGGTTTTGATCAGATGCATTTTGCAAACTCTTGGCACTCCTATTTTTTCTTTTGTGGTTGCTAAAGTAGCCTTCGAAGCACTAAAATGACACTTGCTTAAGGGAACGTAAAGAGAAGAAGTTAACCATAAAAGTAAGTAACTTTAGTAGAGTCCCAAAATAAAAATATAGCGTAGGAAATAAGCTTAAAAGGTTCCTTTTAATTTTGTATGTGTATGTTTTTTTTATTTTTCTCATTACTCCTGATAAGTGAACCACATAATCAATACCGCAAAAATATGTGTAAAGAAAAAAATGAATGCACATATATCAAAGAAAACCTGTAGACTGTGATGTCACGAGCAATCCAGATTTATTTAAACATTCTTTGCTTGAATGGTTAAAAAAATTAAAAAATAAAAAATAAGCAAAAGTGTTATGCCACATAGATCATCTGTGCTTTTTGTTTCATCTCGTATTCCATCCTGTAATTTGACTTTCCCTGCAGGCTATGGCAGCCTTGTGCTTTTTTTTTCTCCTTTTTTTTGACTGTGATCCATAGACTCACATTTTCAAGCTGAGCTGCTGCCCACGGGAACTCTATGCCAAACCAGTGGGCCAATGACCATTGCCTGGGCACACGTCCAACAAGGCATCCCAGAGAAATAAGTGGCCTCTGTAGTCACTGTGTTGGAGCAGAATGTAAGGACACAGCTACATTATCTTCCAGACACTCATTGGGAATGCAAATTTAATTTCATCTGATTTATTTTTGTATCGGGAGAGGAGAGAGTGATTTGAAAAAGACAAACGCAAAACATAATATCCAATAAGACTGCCTCAACGATTGTGGCCCCCATGAGGAATAAAGACGGTAACATCCCGGAAATCATAACCAGGCTCTTAGCTTAAAGACATCTGGATTAAATATTATAAATAATATAACTACGAAAATGATTAGAACACTTTTCTCCTCTGATGATAAATGATGATCATCAATAAACCGGTGCGGTTGTGTTCTGCAGAAGCTTTCAAGTGTGTCTCCAAAGACTCTACAGAGAAAAGTAAAAGTGACCAGATGGAATTAATAAAAATTAATCATTGAGCAATAAAACGTCGGAGCGAGGCGGAAGAAAATAAAGCAAATGAAAGCACATCATAGGGTTACGGCTACCACATTTGGGCATTCAAAGCTTTATCTGTACCTTTTATACAGATTAGTTCTGCAAATGTGACTAAGAAGCTGATGAGGCAAAGGCAAAATTACTAAAAGTAAAGCAGACAAGATATAAAAATGTTGGAAGAGTCATAATTAAACCAATTCTATTTTTAAAAAGATTATTATTGAAGTGACTGAGTAAACAGGATGGAATTGATAGAAATTAATGTTCTGACACCGTTGCCATCTCAACACAAGCTACAGTTATTTATCCCAAAATCATGTGAATATTTTATTCATTTGTCCATCTAGATTATTTTTGGTGTAGGTTGCCTCTGGCAATATTGACTGTAGAGATGTCTACATCCTCTTGAATATAATAAAAACAAAAGCTACTTGCCATGTAGTCCTCAAAGCAGCCAAAAAGCATCAACAGCAAACAGCATCTCTTTACAGATTCTTCTAAACAATTCTTTCAACTGAACTAGACACACTAGCTGAGTCACCAGGACCAGACTGGAAACATGTACATGGGGTGGACTATCCCTTTAAGGTTTTATCTTCAGTGTTTATCGGCTGGGAGCAAAAAATGCTGATCATATGTTGAGTTAATGCATATAGTAGACATGAATTATTATAAATCAGAACTGCTGTCTCAATACCCCTCACAAACAAAAGATTTGAACGGTCGGATGGATGGGGCTTTTTTATGTAATCCATAGTGCCTGAGAAGGCACTATTAAGGAATAGCGACCCTTGCTGACATCACAGAGTCAAGATTAATTAAATAATTATTTAAAACATGTTGAAGCTGATCATTTAAAGCATAGAATGTATGTAAAAGATAGATACCAATATTTTGATGCCACCCATTGGTTTGGGGCTCTGCATTTTCAAGTGTTTTGGTTGCACTGTAGTAATTTTTTGGAGCAAACAGAGATGGCCATATTTGAATGAGAGTCTAAAGTGGTAGGTAAAATTAGAACACTAAATATAAGTGCATTGTAATTTAGCTAATTAGGGATAAGTAAAAGACTGACACATTTGTAGAATTTCACTTATCAAAACTGAAGCAACTTCTTGAATGGTTTGTAACTCACAGCAGGACATCATGTTTGTCAGGTCATTTAAGAATTAATGACAATTAAAAATGCTCCCAAAGGCACGAGCATCACAAACAGTTCAGAGAGGTCAAGTTTCAGTAACTTGAATATACAGAGTTGAGGCACAACAGACAGCTAGTGGCTATAGCTGCAGACCACACCTATCCAGGCAGACAGTTTTTAAGCCTTGACAAAATAGGCTGGTTATTAAAATTAAAAAAAAAAAAGTATGTACCTTGTTGCTATGAAGGGGAAGCTAGATATAGAGACTACAAATATTTGGTTTTTTTTTATATCTGACTCTAAAAACATGTTTATTTTTGCTGTAAATTAAGGCGTTTAACATGGGAGTCTATGGGATTTGATTTGTTGGAGACAGCCTCAAGTGGACACTGAAGAAACTGCAGTTTGGGGCACTTAAAGCCTAAAAGGGCTATTCCCTATCCCTATTTCGGATAATAGGGATTACACACTCTGACCTGATTATTTAAAACTCTGGTTTACCCCAAGAATCCATCATTGTAACATTAAACAGATAACAGAAATTAAGAAAAATATAATGGGTTCCAATACATTACCCAGGTTATTGCACTTGTGGCGCTATTCCAACATTGGGATCGTGCTTGTTTGGGTTGCGTATTCTTCCTCTAGTTCTCCTCTTTGTGAGCACATATTTACATTTCAGTAGAAAAACTTTAGGGAGCAGTTTGTTGTGTCTGAGTCTCTCTGTGTGTGTAAAAAATCAATCAGTACACCTCCACCACTGTTTAGGAAGCACAAATGGATGAAAAGGTCTGCATTTGACTTTGAGAGCACTGCGTTTCTGCCCTTCTGGCTTCCACTAAACCAAAGAGATAAAAACTAAGATTTAAAAAAAATGTCTTACAGATATAGCATAAAAAAGGACATTTGTTTATGGTCAAATAGGATTAAGGAGTCTTAAACCTACCCTTTAGCATCACCCAGCACTCCCTGACTCTGAGTTGGTAAATGAAATGAATTGCCAGACAGAATGAGTCATAGTCTGTCAATTAGATAAATTGTCATAGCATTTGCTCAGTGGGTTCCCAATCCACACTTATTATCAAATAACCTCAGGTTGGCAGAGTGTCGTGCTTTTTTTTTTTTTTCCTTACACAAATCATCCTGACAGAGCAGATAATTGAGATAACTAGGATTAGTATTCATACAGCACTTTGCCACCCTGCTAGAAGACTATAGCACACATTAACACCTACAGTATGAAGATAATTACTGACAGGGCCTTCGGAGGAGAGCTGACACCGTGGACACGCACCTCACCGGTCCATCTGTCCCTCTGTCTGTCTGTCCGAGTGCCTGTCTGGCTGTCACTGGAGTTACAAAACACGGCAGCGCTTAAAAGTGTAGGGTCAACAGTATCCCGAGGAAGACAAGGGCGTAGATTATGACGGAGATTTGGCAACAGCTGCCCTCTTGGATTAACAGAAATAGTGCGAGTGAAAAAAAAAAATAGATTCATGGCCCCATTATACAACAAACACCATTCTACTATTTTTTTTTTCTGGTCAGATAATGGGTGCTTCTTTTCACTTTCTGCCCAGTATTTTTAGCATTGCCACATCTGAGTCAGCAGCAACTTTCTGAATAAAAACCTGCCCCAAATCTCCTAAATGTAGCCGTCTGTTGTATTAACAGCATTTTAACATTTGCATCCAGGCATGTATGTCCTTTACGCATCACTGACTTCACCCTGTATTCCGAATCCAGATTCACACTTTTTTTTATTATCTTTCTTTCCTTTCTTCATCCATGCAGGATAAAACGGTTCTGTCTCCATTCTGTAGTCCATATCATATTAATTTCAGCAAAATCTGCAAATCCATTCCAACGCTGCATAATTCACTGAGGCCCTCCGACAAAATTCCCTTTCATGTGGGCAACGTTCCCCCGAACGAAAATCCTTGGAAACCTGGATAAGCCCGAATGGCTTATAAGTGATAGCGATGCACAGCTGTGCTCAGGTACACTGTCATTGTGGCTCGCGAAATAAGGTCAGGAGTGAATGGTGAGCTATTTGATGTCATCAGCTACGAGGGAGCAGCTGCCACTCGAGAGGTTTTTGACAGCAAGAAAAAAAAAGAAGGGGTTGTTAACTAGCTCCGGCCAGGCCATCTGCTGAGGGATTCCATGGATTTGCTGTATAAAATTATTTTCCTCAGGAGGATTTAAAAAAAAAAATCTGTTTCCCTTTTTCACCTCTTGTTGCACCAAAGTTTTGCAAGGTACCACATATCCTTCCAGTGTAAAATTGCTATTTAAATGCCAGCAGATATATGTGGAGAATCGATTCACTGGTGGGCAGGTTTTTAATGGATGGATTAAATGGACTCCTGCCATACAAGTCATTAAACTTTCCATTATGGCTGTATTATTAACTACACTTTAAAGCTGGATTGAAGCAAAAGTAGGAAATCAGGAACTGCCATTGTTAAATTGACATACTACTAATTTTTAAGGCAGAATGCCAGAGGCAACATTTTTGCTTTATCCTAATATAATAATATTGTATTTTTCTTTTCTCTCTCTGTCTGGTCCTTTTCTGCACTACCACAACACAAATCAACATGTAGCATGCAACAACTTCAGGAAGGCTCTTAATTATCAGTTGTGTTCTTTTCCATATAGCAACAAATAGTATACTACTAGTACTCTCCAAATACACTTTGATAGGAAAATAGAAACTAGGTGCAGAGATTTATTGAAACATTTACAAACATGCATTAGAACTGTACAAACCAGTTTGTACAGCCTGCATTCAGCCTGCAACACATCCATGATACTCTTGATAGGTTGTTGATAGATAACGCTTGCACCAGGCAGATGGGGTAATCACTTTTCTACTGCCTTTAGCTTGTTTACTGGACATTTCAACCATGTGAAGAAACAAAAAAGGACTTTAAAAATAAGATCTCCAACACCACTGGCTGAAATAAAGCCCCAAACTATGACAGAGCCTCCACCGTGTTTTACAGATGGCCGTAGAAACTCTGTAAACTGCATATTATTGCTATTTTGAACCCAAATTTTAAAATTTGGATTTAACTCTTCATAAGATCTATTGCTATTCATTTTCATGAAGTTCTTGTGTGTTTCTCTTCCTTAATGGGCCCATCATACAGCGGACGGCTAAAATGCACCCCATGCACCATGCTGTATAATTATAATGTGTAATATGTATTTCTATTTCCACTTTCTGTCCGTTCCTTTTCTGCCTGTATATCTGTCCTCATGAACAGTAACCTATCGCGAACCACACTTTGATGTCATTACAGCGAGTAGTGCGCCCCTCAGTTTTTCTAACCTTGCACAGGCACCACAGCTGGTGCTGCCAGGTTGAAGATAGGTTGGTTTTTACTGCCTTGATGGTACAGCGTGCACAAGCACAATATTCAAAGAACATATAAAGAGACGTTGCTGAGCGAGAGACTTTTTGAAACTTTTTGAGATCTTTTGAGACTTTGCTTCCAGTTTCTCCTATACCAGCACTCATGAGGAAGTTTTCCCTGAGTGGTAATGTTGAAGTTTTTTACTAATGTAGGGAGAACACTACAGCAAGTACTCGTACCCTTAGCACTGATATAGGCTGTGGTGATGAAACGTTTGCACACAACATAACTGGTGGGGAGGCATAATACACCTTTAGAATGGCTTCTTTACAGCCACCTTTCAACTGAGACCATTTTGATGAGACTTCCTCAAACAGTAGATGGATCAACCGAAGGGCCAGATCAATCTCTCAGATTCTGTTAAAGGTCTTTTTATTTCTGGAGGATATTGTTCATCTGCTGCAGACAGGTTTTTTTTAGATCTGCCTCTTCTTTCGTACTCTTCTTGTCCAGTTTCTCACTGCACACCATCCTGAGACAAGCCAAGTTTTCAGCTAATAACTATTTGGAAATTACAGTGTTGGTGCAGAAATACAATTTTATGCCTGTCGAACTCTGTTACCTTTGGCGTGTTTTAGTAGATTTAACTAAAGAGATGGGAAAAATATGTGTTTATATGACATGCTGCTGGTAAGAGAGCCTAAAGATACAATTTAAAATTGGTTCTTTGCTAAGTTGCCTGTTATATGTAGACACAACACTGGTTCATCTCCTGAATATGGGGCCTTTTTTGAATTTGAATGAGTTGTAGGTCAATGTTGATGTGTTTAACAAGAAAAAAAGAAAGAAAAAGCAACAATCCTTTGGAAATAGTCAGGTACAAGCACCTGAAAAAATGTGCAAGATATCCAAAAAACTAAATAAAATGGGAAGAATGCAAAGAAATGAGGGCTGGATCAAGACTTTGGCATAGTCTCTGTCTGTAGTAGGCTTCCACATAATTTCCTTATGGATTAATAAAGGCTTCTGAACTGCTCTATTCCATGCAGTTTTGCATACTCTTGACTCAGTATGATGGCATAGATAGAGGATATCTCTAATATGGTCATGTCACA
Source organism: Oreochromis aureus (assembly GCF_013358895.1). Lineage (NCBI taxonomy): Eukaryota > Metazoa > Chordata > Actinopteri > Cichliformes > Cichlidae > Oreochromis > Oreochromis aureus. The sequence continues at coordinate 8,119,847 of NC_052963.1, read as the reverse complement.
CACACAACTCTGGCTGTGAATGAAGCTCAAGGCCCAGTTATAAGTTAAATATGGTTATTTTGAATTCTTAATTATTCAAAGCTACTCCATTGGAGTTCAAGAATAAAAATGTGGTGCCGCAAAAAAATGTTTTCTCAGTTATTCAATCCGTTGAGTCGAGTGTTTTGGTCCTCTTTCCTCAGCTCACCTCACAACAGTCTAATGTTTCTCACATAGCGATTTACTTCATTTGCCAGAATGAATTTGCCAACAATGTGAGTGCTGTGCCATCTGTGAGTGTGGATTTCTTTTTTTAAATGTGGCTGATTTAATATGGTGACCCATTTCTAATTACAGAAAACAACTTTGATGAAGCCTGTGGAAAACTAATGGAGGGAAAAGAAATCAACTATAAAAACTTGCAGACAGTTGCTCAGACTAAAAACTTCTGTTGTTATTTTTTGTTGTTGTTAGTCATATAATACAATATAAATGCAAAATCTATTTTCAGGCTTAAATATGTTTCTTTTTCCTTTTGCTCTTGTTTTAGACAGACTGCTTAATGACAACAAAGCCAATATTGGGGTGACTTCTTTCTTCTTCTTCCAGTTGCAAAGTCACAGCGGATCCTCTGCCTCCATTTCATCCCACCACTAACTTCCTCCTCTGTCACACCAACCCTCTGCACACACCTCCACCTGCTTGCCCTGCCTACACTCTCTTCTTCACCTCTCTTGTGCTCTTTCTGTTGCTTTGGATGGATGTCCCCGGATATTTAAACTCATCTAGCTTCACTACTTCCGATCCTTGTAGCTTCCCCATGACATCTGTCTCCCTCTCATTCACACACATCTATTCTGTCTTCCTTCTACTGACTTTCATCGCTCTTCTCTCCAGATCATACCTCCACCTCTCCAGCTTCTATTCCACCTGCTCCCCACTCTCACTATAGATTACAATGCCATGTGTGAACATGACAGTCCATGGAGACTCCTGCTTGACCTCATCTGTCAACCTGTCCATCACTGCTGCAAACAAGACTCGATCCTGATGCAATCCCAACCCCACCTTGAACCCATCTGTCGCTACAGCTGCACACCTCACCACCATGCACCTGCACCAACCTCGCATTCTACTCTCCTACTCCTGACTTCTATTCTGCACCCTAACATATGCTTTCTCTAGATTCACAAAGACATACTGACCTTCTCTGTACTTCTCTATCAACGCTCTCACAGGAAACATTGGCTTCATGTGGTGAAAGAGCACCACAGATGCAAACTGCCACTCACTGATCATCATTTCTCTCTTTAACCTGGGTTTATTGTATGACTCATTAATTTTAACCCTCTGTAGTTACTACAGTTTTGCCCACCACCCTTGTTCTTGAAAATCTTTACCAGCGGTCTTTTTCTTCATTGTCAGGCATCCTATCCTTCGGAGATTGTGTTAAACATTCTGGTCAAAAGGTCCACTGCCCTCTCTCCTAGACATTTTTCCACAGTTATGTCACAGCAATGCCACAGCAATCTGCACTCTGCTAGTGACCAAATTAAAACAATGTAACCGGTGCATTTGTGACCGATTTCATCTAGTGACAGCCAGAACCTGAACCAACCACATGCCAACCGATTGTTACCCACAGATCTCTATACATTTTTGAGGGAAGCGACATTTAGTCACCACCAAAGGCCCATTCTAATACATAAAGCATAAAATGGACAATAATAAACATCTGAATTTGTCCCTTTTTATTCTTACATTAAATACATTTATTGTTGTGAAGTTTCTCATTTAAGCACCAAAACATTTTACAAAGCTGTTCAGCTTATACTTTAAATTCAAGTCATTGTCCACTCAAGTCCACCCACATTAGATCACTTACAGCTTTTGTAAACTTCATTCTGGGAATTAAAGAGCAAACATTCCGCATTGAACCAGTGTTATCCATTGCATTTTCTTACTTAGCCAAACACGATAGCCAGTTGAAGCTAAAGCGCTTAATTTTGTTGTCTTTCAACAACTAATGAACTGCTTTCTTTTCAGAATGGCACGTTAACCCATCTGTTCTGACTTTATGAAGGATATTCTATTTGCTTAAATGCTGTTTTGCTATTTGCATCCCTTTTGTGTCTGTGAGTGTTTACATGGCTATTACCAGCATGCAGGTTTGACCAAACCATGGCCACCAACAGCCAAGTGTCTCATTAGCCAGAAATACCAGCCGTCAGCCTTTCACTACAGCCTCTCTGATCTGATGCCTGGGACAATTGCATTCCCTCCCCCCTTCTGCACTCTCGCTTTATGCCTCTCGTTCTTTACATCACTCTCCCCTAGCGTCAGCTCTTTCAGCACAACCTTTGATTTGAGCCAAAACGCTTCCTGCCAAATAGCCAATCCCAAAGTGCTGTCTGCTGGATTAATACCTGAGCTCGCTAATTTATAATTGCTCCATTGTGGCATCTGGTTGCTGACAGGTTGGATCCTCTCTGTGTGCATCTCACTCATTGTCTAATTGTGATGGCCTTCTCTCCACACCCTCTTTTATTTTTCATCTTTTTATCCCTGAGGGGAAAAATAAAAAACAAATAACTTTTTAAAAAATCACCACAGTTTGATCAGACCTTCCGTTTTCTCACATGGAAGTCTTTTCTAGTGTAAAATGTCTTTTATTTACGCGTTTCTGTTGAGGGAGGATGACATTTCTTTGAGGAGTGGATGAATAAAATCTAGCAACTCTTTGGAAGTCCCAACAGAATACAGGACATCACCAAAAAAAAAGCATTTAATTCATGCCAGAACGAAAAATCAAAGTCAAATTATGGAACGTAACAGCTAGTGTTTGAGGAGGAACTGAGAGGGATGTAAACTCTGCTCACTTCACTGCTAAAATAAGAAGAAGCGGTGTAACGCTATGTGTATAAGTACCAAGCAAAACTGTTGAGCCGGGCTTGTTTTTGAGGCTATGTAATCACAGTGACAAGTCTGCATACATTTGTCAACTATAACTGACACACTACATTGACTTTATGAATAGATCCCAGCCTCCATCGCTGCCTGTCTGATCATCCAGCCCGCTCTCATTCGCTGTTTTGTCACAGCTGCCTATATGGCTCTTTTTGTTAGGTGTACTTTGGCAGAGAAGCTTGACACGCCAGTGTGTGACATTAAATGACTGATCTCTTAGTCACAAGTGGTCATTTTTCAATATGACGCATCACTGTTGTGAAGGCAAAATCACAATCTTTTCTGAAACCTAAATGAGTACTTTTAAGGCCTAAATTTAACCAAGTAGTTTTTAGTATCTTTTGGGTTAAAGAAAAAATGCAATTTTGCACCAGGACATGAAATATTGATATCTCATTATATAAACTGCAAATACAAATTGAACTTTAGTGGTATTCTAATGTACAAATACGGATACAAAGGTGATGGATGTGATGGATATGTACACGATATTAGTGAGAAGAGAAAGTCGTGTGTGCAGAGGACAGCAAAGCTAACATTAAATCAGCTCAACCAAAAACAAAACAAACAAGAAAAAATGACGACCAACACTGGACCAAGCAAAGAAAATAACAATATCCATCACCTACTTTATGTGCAAAGACCGCCATCCATACAACATTATGGAAAGCAAGGGGTTTGTTAAATGTCCAACACACAAACACACTCAGCCATACCCAACCTTTACAAGTGAAGTGAAGCATAAAGTTGAGGAATGTTTAAGGACAACAGAAAGGGTTACATTAGCTTGTGATGAATGGCTCACCTCTATGGATCCATGTATGACTCTGACAACTCAGAATACCTGTAGTAGATTAGTTACCTTCACCAGGAAGGTTAAGTTTTCGTTTTTCTGTCTATAAACACAATAGCTCAAAAACCTTTTGAATGAATTCTGATGAAACTTTGTAGGTGTAGAGTGGGGTTGTACTAAAATCCATTAAAATCTGGCTTACATCCACCAAGGTCTTCAAGGTCAGCTTAATGACTTATTGGTCAAAAACTGAAAAAAGCCTTCTAACGTAACGCTGTGATTCTGTAAGTATGCCGTGAATTGTCTGTATTGCAAAAATCACAACAATATTGTCTCATGAGTGACATGTTGGGGTGATATATCTTTGGGTATTAAGTGGTTCTCATCTCTAGTTATTAGTACCTAAACAGAACCAAGTAGTTTTGGTGTCTAAACCTAACATGGTTGGTGTCTGGGCTTCTCTGCTTAGACTGCTGCCCATGTGACCTGAACACAGATAAGTGGTGAAAGAAGGATGGATTGAATGAACCATATGGTGTCTTATGACTAGCAACATGATGGGGAAATTGCTGCCAAAGCTTTTATTCATGAGTCACTGTGTTAAAAAAAAAATCTATCTTATTCATTGCATGGCAATCCCATTTTTAATTAATGTTAATGACAAACAAAGGTAGGCAGATGGTGTTATGAATTTTAATTTGTTAAGCCAATAAAATTGTTATTAGTATACAATGTACCTGAGACTGTGTCACATACATATGGCCAACCCAGATAGACTTTAAGCCCATTTGCCATGTAGTGTTGGGGTGGTTTTTCTCTGCACAGAGTGTTTAGTTGGTTCAAATACTGTGTGTATTGTACAGTGCTTTGGGTTGTTTATAGTGTACATCTCAAAGACTAGATGACATGAAAAGGAACATTAATCTACACATGGCAACATAGGAAAGTGGCATGTAGAGAAATTTAACAACAAGGTGCAAATCTAGAAGACTGTACCTTACACACGGGTCACAAGGCCACAGCTCCTTTGCCCTTACATGACATCTCACATTGTGAGACACTGCAGCAATAATGGGGCCACAGCCGCGGTGATTAGCCTCTGAAAAGGTTTCACTGGTTATAAATTAAAGATGCAAATACAAACACAGCCAGCTGGCCCAAAGTGATCACAGCACACTGGTCACCGAGACCCCCGAGTGGCTGCCCCCTCCTCCCGCGCCAATGCAGGAAGGAATCAGAGCTGTGTCAGCACAATGAAGAAGAGGACAGAAAGTAAGAAGGTCACGTGTTGCGACGTCACATAGTGTCTGTCGCAGAGCGCCTGTCTAACGCTGGATGACAAAAGCAGCTTAGTGATATTAAAACCTTGAGTGTATAAAGGAACCGGCAGCAGATTTCTGTTTTAAAAATACATCGTTGAGGGAGTCACGAATTAAGACTCAGCAAAACAGAAGCCTTTCTTCTAACAAACTGCGAGAGCACTCATGATAAGTCAAGGATGACTCAAGCTGCCACGAAGTGCTTCTTTTCTTTTACCCCCACTCACACAAGCTACTTACGAATATAAATTTAGGATCAAGGTGGATGCAGTTTTGTCTTATCACAGAGACATCTGTCCAAAAGTCTCAAAGACTTAAGATGATATTTATTACTTTTCTGAGATGTTTTTGTAACCAAGTGTATCTAAGGCAACGTTAAAGACTGACTGATCTTTTATTTTTATTTACCACTTTTATTTATCAAAAGACTAAAATCTGAATGGCAGTGTTCAACAGGTTACAGTTATTATGATGTGTGATGAAATGTGTATTTCCTCTGTATTAACAGCTAGTTTGGAACCGAATGACTTGTAACCACCAAAGTATACTTACATTTAATTGTGTAATGTACACAATTCAAGACTTTCACATTTCTATTGTCTTGAAACAAATGATGAAAATGTTAATAAATAACACGGGAATACTTTCAATAAAATATTAGAATGTTTTCTTCAGTAATCAAATCACAGGTGTCTCCACATCCATGGGTAATATAGAGTAAACTGGGACAATTAATTTCCCATATTGGCAGACTTATAATTGTGCCAGTATGACAACATTTAAACTAATGACAGTGGCAGACTGTGAAAACCCGAGCATATGTAATAAAAAAAAGAAATCTGACAAGATTTTGAAAAAAGATTAGTTGGATTTTTAGAGAAATACAAGGTTCTGATGATAATTATAATTATTTATATTTTGGTCATTTTTTACCATTATTTAAAGTTTTTTTTCAATCCCAAGATGAAAATAATTATATTCACTTTCGACTGAAAAGCTTTAGCTGATTATACCTGCTCTTTTTAAATAGCACAATTTAAATGGCACCAATTTTTAGCCAAACCCAAAGAAAAAACATATTTAATAAACATATAAAGAAAGCAGACATTAAAGACAAAAACGTTTAATGAACAATGATAGTCACATCTTTGTTTTATAGTACTGTAGTTTGCTATGTACATTGCAAAAAGGTGCAAAACAATCTGACTTCTTTCAAGAGGGTATATTTTTTTTTTTCATTTCTATGTATATTTCTTCTTTTATATTTTTATGTGACATTTCAACATAATTTATGGTCAATTATCAAACAAAAAAATCATTTTTATACACTGTTTCTCTTTCAATAAGTCTTATTTGAACTTTCAATTTCTTATCCACTGTTTTCAGCACCTGTTCTAGACTTTTCCAAAAGCAAGATAAATTTGTGTCGTCAATGATAAAAGTCAATTTCAAAATTTGCTTTGTGGATATAATTTATATGAATGGTTTGGGGTCCAGTTCAGAACCTTGTGAAACCCCACAAATTATTATTTAGCATCTGCCAATATTATGTATCTCTAGCTTTTTTAATAAATAATTTGTGATCTTTAGTGTCATCACTAAACATCGTCACAATACTTTTTTTGCTGTCTGTTGCATTAGACAAATCCTCTTCGACTTGTATCACTGCCATTTAGCTTGACGCAGTTACTTATGTAACCTACAGGAGAGGTGCAGTTATAAAGCCCTCTGTAGCTTCTTATAAACAAACAGCAGTAACTACATTTGTGTTGTATAGATAATAATTATATAAGTGTGACTTGTCTGTGCTCACCTTTTTTCCTGGCCTTGGCTTTAATTCAATTTCACTTAGAAAAGCATGACTACAGCACAGAGCGTCAGATGACTTCCAAGTCCCCCTGACAAAATTTCACCACCTGCCAGCTCTTCTGAAAGTGTAAAGTTGTGGGCCTAACACAAAGACCGCTGCAGTTTAGCAGTGTCGTGGTGCACACCTGCAGGCGGTAGCACTTTCTCTCACACACTCTTTTTCTTTCTCTCTTTCACTCTCACACACACACATGCAAACAGTAATCATGCCAGTGCAGAAAGCAGCTCCTTTTGTTCACATTACAAAGAGACAGAGGAACACACACACACAAAACTACACAAATACACAACAAACAAACAGGTTTATGTGAGGAATAATATTCAGTTTTATTACATGCTTCATTTTCATTTCCCTCAGATTCCCTCTGAAAGTACATTTTTTTCATTATCAGTTCGGTAGCTGATTTAGAATACTAACTTCTCCTCTTTTTCTTGCTATTATAAGAAAAAAACTGCACACATTAACTAATTTACACACCACCTGCCACCACGCTGGCTGCTAAATGTGACTCCATGTGTTAAAATTTTCCTTAAATGTAATAAAGCTAATGACTTCAGCGTCACTTCCATTGCTTGATAGCTGAACCGTAAAGCAGTGGAAATAAAGAGAGCTGAGAAGATGTGTTACAACAAAGACTTGTTCTAATGGTGTATAAAAGTTTTGTGTCTTGCAGCTTTTCAACAGGGTTGTGTCCAAAGGTCTTCCCATGAAATATGAATGGCAAAGCGGCATTGCATGATAGCACGGTTAGGATCAACGGTAGATTTTAACATAGTAAATTTACTCAAGTACAGTTTTAATGTACTATATTCTAATGAATTACAACCTACCCAGCAGTAGGTTGTAATTAAAATCATCTTTAGGTACAACATTAGAGTGATTTATGCATTAATTATTCAATAATTATGATCCAGTAATATAATGTATGAGTCTGCAGGGGGATTCTGTGTAATGAGTACTATTTTAGGTACTTTAAGTATGTTTGGATTAATTAGGTAGGATTATTTTCTTAAATAAAAGGTTTAACTCCTTTGCCATTCAGCGCCACATACATGCCTTACTGAAAATGAGTTGCTGTACTTCCACCTCTACCTGGCATATTTTACATTACCAAACAAAAGCAAATGTTAGGAACTCACATCATTGTCCAGTACTTTTATCCCTTCACCAAGTAACAGGACACCGACCCTTTTCTCTTTTTCACTCGTCTCTGCAGTTTTTCTCCAAACTGCTTTGATCTTTTGAGCTCCAAGGTTCACACTGACTGCTGGTTTAAGGCTGGCCCTGAGCTCTGGGTAGCTTTAGGTTTAGCTACATTACCTTTGTTAGCTTCTCTAAAGTGCCCACGTCCAGCTTGGTGATTTAAGGGTGATGTACGTATCTGATCAGATTTGTTGATTTGTTTTTTATTGTTGAACATTTTCTTTTATCCCTGTGATTTACTTTGGCAAAAATATGTGAGGACATACTGTATGTAAATGTACAGACTTGCTGGTTATTGGTCAGAGCTAAGAAGACTGGAAATTGGTTAATTCCAGTTCCTGGCTGGTCAATTAGTGCATTTCTACTGGTAACATCAGTCTGGCATTTTTCCAGTTTTACACACCTGAAAAGTACAAAAAAGCCTCTTTATTGATCAACCAATCACAGAAGAGATGGATAAAACAGTGGACTCTAACAGTGGACAATGTCCAGATTTGGACATAATCATGCTCATATTGTCTTATAGATGCATTTTGACTTTGCACAATTTTCTATTTATTTTGTACCGGATAATCAAAAGTGAAAATTCCTTTTTTTTTTTTAAAAAAAAAAGGGGGGGCACTTTAACAAAATCCAATTTCTACCTGATATTAAAAAGTATAACCAGTTCCATTCAAAATACCAAGTTGCAACATACAATCTCAAGAAATACTTTGTCATTTTCATCCCTTTTCTTTAACCAAATTCAGCTCCTATTTGCAACTATCACTGCATTCATTCAGGATACCTGCTACAAGTGTGGGTGGCTGTGTGTAAGCATTAAATAAACCCATGCATTACAAAACAAAGCACTTGTAAATCATAATGGCAGCCATTATTATTGTAGGCACCATCAGAGGAAAACAAATGCCCCAGAGACGATGATTAACCAGAGACTTTTAGAGGTAATCTGTGTCCAAAAAAATACCACTAATGGAGATATTTTTTTTAATGACACTAAAAGGATTTGCATATCACTTTTATAAAGCTTTGTTGTTTCTAAGTGTAAAACTTTTACTAACGATGGGTGAATTTACTATTTCAGGCCAGTGCAGAAGTAGCATGGAAAGCAAAGGTTGATCTGCACACAAAACAAAACAGAAGAAATGAAAATTTAAAAAAAAGATGGTTAAGTTTTCTCTATATGGCAATACATATCATCTGTCTGATGTCAAGTGTACTATTTTTCATTGGTAGTACATTATTAAACAAAGTTAATCTGCTGCCAGTTAATGCAATACAGAAGTAAGTCTTTAATTCAGTGAATGGCTTTTTAGCTTTAGGCTTGTGCTGTCACATAAGAAGCTCCGAGCATTTTTTTCTGAAAAAAGCACATGATTTTAACGCTATACTGTTCATTTACATTACTCATGTCCTTTAAATCTGACATATGACATCAGCATTCACAGTGTTCCATTAATTGACCATTGACTGGTTGGTTGATCGTATTTGGTAACACCACTTTCCTGTTAGTGTTGCTGTTTTCTGGAGGAAATTCCATTTCAAACCATTGCATATTTTGCTAAATGTGTTTAGAGACTTGACTAAAGTATAATGAATCACATTGTACTTGTGCCTAATAAGCTTGCAAACCCAAGGGTGTTCTAGTCCAACTGAAGTGCTTTAAAAAAAAGTGAACTCCTGCAACCCCCTGAAAGTAAATTGTGTTTCTTTCATTCCATCACTTGAGAGAGTACAATAAAAAAAATTGAATGTGACTATCAGACATATGTACTCTAGCAACATTTATAGAAATTAGTTGAGAAAAACGTGTTCATGGCACTTGGGTGCTTTTACTACTTAATCACAGGTCTGGCTTGGTCATGAGGGTAGGTTTCCTGATTGAGATTTATTGAAGCATATTAAGTCAAGTGTGTTCACATTCAGATAATAGTCCAGGCTAAGAGTGCTGCTCATGTAAACGTCTAACGGCTATTGGCAGGGGTAAACCAGCTGAACTCGAGGTCTAGCCATTGGAATCAAGCTGCAAAGGTCACTGGTTTGATACCCAAACACCGATGGGAGGCTCTCAGCTGGAGCTGGAGAGGCAGGAGGTTTGGAGTGCAGGCTGCTGATGTGCACTTGAAGTGAAGCATTTAACCCACGGGGGCTGTGCCAGAGTTGACCCTGCCCTTAAATGGCCATGTGCACATGAATACATTCAGAGGATTTAAATTTCTGCATGTGCATGTGCGAGCTTACTTGTAATATCATTAAATTACAGAGGAAAATAACCCCGCACAATTTGTCAAATTGTAGAGACCAAACAGTCTCTGCTAAATACAGTACAAATACCATATGCGCTATAAATTAGAGCACACTCTCCACTCAGGTCATTACTGCATAATCCTTATTATGTAATAATAAAATGTAATCTTTATTTAACCAACTCAAAGCATCTATGACAGCTTTGGCTTTCAGCTGCAGCAAGGAAGGAAGAACAAACAAACACAGACTCCCCTCTGGGAGCCGCCCATTACCACGACAGCCTTGCACAGAGCAGCTCCACTGGTGTAGCTCAGGGGTTGCGCATCAATCTTAAGCAGTACTTGTTTACTACTCCCACCATCCAATGCAGATTCTCTCTGCTGGTCTGAACTTCCTTAAGGTCAAGACTGAGCTATAGCACTTGGAATGGTCCACAGAGAAGGAGGTACACCCAGAAGCTGAGTAAAATTCAAAATTCTAAACTTTAATCCGAGACTTTTTTTCATGCAGAGGTCATACACACTGGTCAGTCAGCAAAAGTGAAGCATGGAGGCAAGGAGCAGATGTAAAGTGAATTCTATGAGGTAAAAAGGTCATGCATGAGGAAAAAAACCTAGAAGAACATGAGGAAAAAACTAGAAAACCATACTGATAAACCTGACTACGAGTTCAGACAATCTATGAGTAGAAATAGGAAAAGATCTTTTATATGGAGCCAATCTGATAATATATCTATATTTGTGTATCTACTGAGGAGATTGATTGGCTGAATAGAATACTGGTGATACTAGCCTACCCTTACTGGCCACTTGCTGGTACCACATTGGACCTGCTTTTGTCTTCTGAACTGCCTTAATTATTCATGGAACAGATTAGACAAGATTCCCCAGAGAGTTTGGTCCATATCTATATGATAATGTCACAAAGTTGCAGCAGAGATGACAGCTGAGATCTGGTGGCTGTAGAGGGCATGCAGGTACACTGAACTCTGTGTCATGTTCAAGAAAAAACAAGTTGATGAAGTTTTGTAACATGGTGTGTTATCCTGCTGCATATTTGCCACACTTACATGTTTCAGATCAACCAATACATTTTTATATTAAACAAAGATAACCCAAGAAAGTACAAAATGCAGTTTTTAAACTTGAAAATATAGTCACCAGTAGTCTGTTAAGTTCACGAAGCTGAGCTCAACTGAACTGAACCAAACCCCAGCCTGATTACTGCCAAATCAGTTGAATCAAGAAATCACTTAAATAGAACGCTTTTTCATAGCACTGTATTAAACTAAATGTAATGTAAAGTCTTTGAAGCCTCAGAACTGACAAACAAGTACATAATGTGAGATGTATACTAGAAATCACTACATGCAATGAGGGGAATGCTTAAAAAAACTGTGGGGTCAACATTATCCAGAGGGAGTCCTGAAGTATAGCAACCAGATGAGAGACCTGGCAGCGACTGCCTGCTTAAATTAGCAAAAGGAAACAGAAGAAAAAGCGAGATCTCGGAGATAATATCCAGTAAACACATTTTTTTTTAAAGTTTTGCTTTAGCACATTTTTCTTTTCTTCTCTAACCTCATGAGTCATTACCAATTCACAGTCATGACAGCAGCAGCTTTCATAAAGATGTTATTTCAGTCAAAACACATTCCCATAATGCGGCATCACTGCTAAAGTCTCATCTGTGAGATGCTGAGGCCTTGTTTTAAGCTTTAATGAGTTACTGATGGCAGTTTTGGCTTAGACTTGCATTGCTGTCTGTGCGGCAGATTGATTATTGTCAAACCAGCTACAAATCAAATCAAACTGAAAAGGTTAATTGTTAGCCTTAATTTAAAGGGACAGAGAAAGAAACATAACCAACTTTAGCTTCAATCTCTCAACCTCCAAACTTTTTTTTGTGATTCAGCTGCTTGTTAAAGGTAAAATTAGGAGTTACAATTGAAAAGGTTGTTAATGGTGTTGGTGCCTCTGCTGATCAGAGTCTGAGAGCAAAAGTGGGAAATCGATTGGCGAGAACCTTCTCATCAGTGGAAACCATGCAGAGGCACAGCAGGTTAGCTGATGCACATCTCACCCAAAGAGCAAGATGAAATAAAGGCGCGAAGGAGCAAAATTAGACAGACACAAAAGAGCATGCATTACGAATCAGTTATAACAAGTTCAGGAGGATATGCACTAAAAGGCTAAGACTAGTCTTTTTTGCTGAATATAGTCTTCTCTTGGGTGTGGAAAGAATGAAAGACTGTGAGGATCAGTTTTTAGGCTTTGCTGGATTTTGCTAGTTGCTGCAGTCCAACACAAACCTTTTCTTGGCTCAAGCAGGAATTCCAGGACTTTCGTGCCAATCCCATGTTGTGTGTCAGTGATATATTATTAAAGCTAGCCGATGAATTGTCCTACTTAATTTTCCTATTCTGATCAGAAAACTGGTAAATGACAATTAGCTTTAAAGAAATCTTAGTCTCACTCAATTCGACAACTGTGAGAATATTAGGGTATTCAATGGCACAGCCCTCCTTATAGTCAAGATCTGTAGTCAACATAGTCTAGAAAATAAACTAAACTGCTATAATCGTGGCCTGTACTGAAGAGGAAAAACAAGATACATCATAGCCAATCTGTTTTTTGGGGTCAAGGGTTGATACTTGTTTGGACATTTCTGTTTTGGCAGATGTCTAATCAGATTAAATTAACTATGATCACATACTGATTAGGCTATTGTTGGAAACTAATAGCTGTTGATAGGATCTTATTTTCTTCCATTATTCAGTTCAGACTCAGTGTTGAGGGGCTTTGTAACCCACTTCCAGCTAAGGCTCGTTGATTTAGAGCAGCTCCTACTATGCAGCGCCTTCTACACAAAAGGAATAAGTGCATAGGGAAAACAAATAGGGACCAGTTTGGAATTTGGCCGTAAAACAGACTTCAATTAAAAGGCAGAGGAGAAATTATAATAAACTGTCCAGCTTTCTATGGAAAAACACAAAGACCATAAATGAAATGGGGGAAAAAATATCAACTCATACAGAAAACCGATTAGAAAGTGTTACCTAATCGCAATTAATGCCAGTGCTTTGGGTGGTCGACTAACGCCTGATGTAAATCCTAGGTAGCCATTTATTTCCATCTGGATAATAATTGGTAGTGTTCAGCTGGAAAAAAATACTAATAGCTTGTGTCTAACTAACAACCAGTCAACCTATTCTAAGGTCTTAAAACTTTTCTATATGGAATTTTAAGCTCTACTGCCATAACCTCTTATAAACGAAAGGTGAAGTCCTTCATATGTGCTGTTGTATGTGCTCTATAGCAGTGATAACTCATTTGGCCATATGTAGCTCATCTAATGGTCACTTGAAGTTGGCTTCAAAAGGAAGTCAATGGCTTCATTTTTATAGATTTTTTAAAGATATTTTTGCTTCATTTTTAGTGAGAGAAATTTTTTTATTAGTCTGTTACTTAGTACCAATTATAATCTATCTGATAGTGAATGAAGCATTACCTCATAACACTCCATCTCATTCAATGGTCACTTCTGGTTTCAAAGGCCCTCATGTCGTGGTCTAATAACGCAGAGCAAACAGCAACAGGTCATGTCCCAGAGGCCTGGTCCATCTTTTATATACAGTCTATGAATTTGATTATTCTATCATTAGTTGATGTGATATAGCAGTACCATAGGATTTACAAATATTTCAAATCCAACATTTTAGTTTAAAAAAAATGAATATTAACATGAGGCAGGATGTCCTTGTGAAGAAAAATATAACTTGTGAAAGAAAGAAAGATCTTTGACCTTTTTTCTATCATTTGTGTTTGAAGGCAAACAATGTCCCATTTTTATTAACAGCCCTGAATTAAAAATTGATTGAGACTTAGCTGCACATTCACAGCTTCTTACGGGACTTCATGTGATTGGTGATTTTTGTTATGGCAGACCATGCTAAATCACGATACTGGGCAATGCAATATAATATAATATAATATATATATATATATATATATATATATATATATATATATATATATATATATATATATATATATATATATATATACCTGGAAATGTTTGTATTGTAATTGTGAGAATATAACACAGAGTACTGGTAAATTTTAGGGCCATTATAGGGGATAAATGTATTTTCCCAGAATTTGTACACCTACATCTCTCTTGTTTGCTTTTGTTCAAAATCCTTGGTTGTTATCAAGAAATAAAAACAGGTAACATAATAAAATTTGCCCTTATACAACCAGTTAAAAAATTGATATGAACTATTGTAATCTTCTGTCTTGTTTTCTAAGCGGAGATTTTTGTCCAAAAGGAATCTAAGTAGGAATCTGAAGGTTATCACCGCTGGGAGTTTAGTGATGAATGCAGCTGGTGGTTATGTGCCTTACGTGTTTTGTGTATCTAAACAGAGACATGCTGCCTTTCAGTTTGAAGAAGTGTGAACACAAAACACAGCTGACAGTCGGTGACATAACTGCACCAATGATCCAATTGTACTGCTGCATATTAGCGCTGACTGTTGATAGACTTACGTACAGCGTAACGCTAATTTACTTCAACAAGCTCACTGCACCCTTTCCTTCCATTTAACGCTCCAGTGTAGACCTGAGGGTTTGTGTGTGTGTGTGTGTGTACTTGTTTTCGTGACATCTGAGGACAATTTTATGATAACACACTCACAAAATGAGGACGCTCGGAAAAATGAGGACATTTTTGAGGTCCTCATTTTCCCGAGCCTTCTAAAAGTGTTCTAGAGGCTCCCAACATGCTCCTAAACCAAAAATCTCGAATGTCCTGAAATATCACAATTTTATGAAAAGTGTGTTTAAGTGTGTTTAGCGTTTTTGCTCACTTTCAGTTTCGCCGCCTACTGGCCAGTTTTGGAACAAAACACACTTTAAACACACTTTCAGTGACGCCACTCTGCGAGTCCTCATTTTGTAGGTGTGTCAGACACAATAACACATTTGACCCAGGTTATAGTGACGTCACTCTGCGAGTCCTCATTTTGTAGGTGTGTCAGACACAATAACACATTTGACCCAGGTTATACCCTTCTTGGGGCTTATGCAAGGGTAACAACAGTTAAATCAGGCAAATCTTGACAAAAATGAAGGTCTTTAGATTCAGTTATCAGTGCCTGTACATCTTGGGGTTTTTTTGTTGTTGACAAAATGTCTCAAAATATAAATTTTCAACATTTGTGTAATTATATTACTATTATTTAATGAGTCTTACTTCTCAAGATCAATGCACAAATTGTCTGACCTTCACTAAGCAGAATGATGTGTGTGCAGATTTTGACCCTTGAAGAGTTTACATTAATCTGCATTAATATAATTGCATCTGCAATCTGCAGTTGAACTTAGAGATTCCTGCCGCTGTCATGCGATTCAGTATGATCATCAGGCTCAGTCTTGACTCTGTGAATTCCAAGATGGCAGCAGCATGTCTCCTTGTTGAATGTCTGCTTTGAATTTTAGGTTGTTGTTTTTTTCCTTCTACTATCTTAAATGGATTTTAGTTTTTCTAACAAGCTTTTTAAGAGTATTTTAAACTATTCTGTAAATTCTTGAAAATGTTTTTTGGGGACCTCTGCTGCTACCAGAAGTTGTCTGCACCACACCAGGGCCTGTGCTGTTTTCTGAGGCCATCTCACTGCACCGGGTCCTGTTCTGCTGGCTGGGGCCATCTGCACCACACAGGGCCTTTACTGCTGTGTAATCAATTACTGTAAATGTACATGTTATCAGGAAATGATCAGACAGCAGAGGGTTTTCAGGAAACACTGTTAAATGTTCAGTTTCTATTTCATATGTTAAAACAAGATCTAGAGTGTGATTAAAGTGGTGGGTGGGTTCTTTTACATTTTGAGAGAAGCCAATTGAGTCTAATAACAGATTAAATGCCATGTTGACACTGTCATTTTTAGCATCTACATGGATGTTAAAATCACCCACAATAATTATTTTATCTGAGCTGAGCACTAAATCAGATAAAAAGTCTGAGAAATCAGACAGAAACTCTGTAAGGCCCAGGTGGACAATAGATGATAACAAGTAAGACTGGTTTCTGAGTTTTACAGCTGGGGTGGACAGGGTAAGCATCAGGCTTTCAAATGAATTAAAAGTCTGTCTTGGTCTTTCGTTAATTAATAGGCTGGTGTGGAAAATTGCTGCCACACCGCCCCTCCGCCTGTGCTTTGCGATTTCTGGTAGTTAGAATGACTCGGGGGTGTGGATTCATTTAAACTAACATAATCATCCTGCTGCAACCAGGTTTCTGTAAGGCAGAGTACATCGATTTGTTGATCAATTAAGTCATGTACTAACAGAGACTTGGAAGAGAGCGACCTAATATTTAATAATCCACAATGTTTTACTCTTTGGTTCAGATGTGGATACTGTATTGTTCTTTCTTTTTGATTTTTTTTTATGTTTAAATTGTTTTTGCTGGTTTTAGTTTGTTTTTGTCTGTTTGGGAGCTGACACAGTCTCAATGGAGATGGGTTTTGGGGGTAGCAGGAGGAGAGAAGCTGCAGAGAGGCGTGTAAGACTGCAACTCTGCTTCCTGGTCCCAAATCTGGATAGTCATATTTTGGGGGTTTAATAAATTTGTCCATATTTCTAGAAATGAGAGCTGCTCCATCCAAAGTGGGATGGATGCCGCCTCTCCTAACAAGACCAGGTTTCCTCCAGAAGCTTTGCCAATTATCTATGAAGCCCACATCATTTCTGGGACAACACTCAGACAGCAATTTAAGGAGAAATGCAGCTAAACAGGTCACTCCTGGTCTGATTGGGGAGGGATTAGAGAAAACTACAGAGTCAACATTGTTTTGGCAAAGTTACACACTGATTCGATGATATTGATTTCAGTGACCTCCGATTGGCGTAACTGGGTGTCATTACTGCCGGTGTGAATTATGATTTTACTGAATTTACTTTTACCCTTATGTGGTGGCGCGAATGAGGAATAACCGGGACGGTAACTAAGATGTTGACAACGCCACCTGGGGAGGGAGTTACAACCCAGGAAAGATATCTCTAGCCAATGTAAGTGTTACACTGGCAACCAAAGCCCACAGACTCGTTATTAACGGCAATCGTGAGGCAGGTGAATTTTACAAATCAAGGTTTATTAAGAACTACTAAAAACATAGAATTATAAAATCAAAAGGCACCTAAGGTAGCAGGGTTGAGACGGCAAAATAGTTAATTAAAACGACCAGACTCCCTACCAGGATGCTACCCTAAAACAATCACAACATGATAAAAGAGCAACTAAACAAAATGGTGGAGACCGCCACTTGAGGAGGCAACCTACAGGGAGGAGTGCCCAAGGGCGCCACCAATATCTCACCCATGTGATTTCACTGCAGACCTCACTCACACTAAACGGTGCAATCTACCTATGCCCGGTGTGTACACTTGCATGCATCGGGAGGGATTCCACCTCATGTGCCTAGCCCCTCAACAAGCGGCCACACCTCCACTAAAGCAATAAAAGAAAGCGTAAAACGTTAAACAGATTAGTAAAAGATCTACATAAAACAAATACACCCCAAATTACTGTTTTTTATAAAAGCATTGCGTAACAAACAAAACAGCATATGACAAGACAGCAGTAGTATAGTGCAAGCCAGCAACAAAAGAGGGAAACAGTTGTCAAAGTCCACCCTACTATGCCACGTTATGATGAACACAAGAGTCCCACTTACCACTCTCTAAAGGGCAATACTAAACTGAGTAACTTTCCTGTAGAGATCTGCAGCGCTTAACTGCCTAATGCCACCTTGGATGGACAAGACTACCAAATGACTCCTTCTGGTAGTGAAGCGCAGCTGTTTCTTATAAGCCTGCTAATTGTCAACTGGGAAGGTGTGGATGTTAGTGGTGCGTTTGTGGACATCATGTAAAATCCTACCCCAGAATCTACTTCACTACACTTAGCCAGCAGTTTTAAATTTCCTTCAATGTCGCCTGCTCTGGCCCCTGGAAGACAATTGACTATGGTTGCCGGTGTCTCTAGCTTCACATGTCTGAGAACAGAATCACCAATTACCAGAGTTTGACCCCGACGGTGTGTCGCCGAGTGGGGAAAAACGGTTAGACACATGTATGAATTTGAGGAATGGACCCAAAATGCAGACACAAAGGAACGTGAAAGAAAATTTTAATATTAACAGAAAGCAAGCTGTTTATTAAGGCTGGTAAAATAGGCAGAACCAGCTTCCAGTTTGGATTCGGGAGACAGACACCATCTCTACTTTTAAGATTAGGCTTCAAACTTTCCTTTTGCTAAAGATATAGTTAGGGCAGGATCAGGTGACCCTGAATCCTCCCTTAGTTGTGCTGCAGTGGACGTAGGCTGATGGGGATTCCCATGATGCACTGAGGTTTTTCCTTTCCAGTCACCTTTCTCACTCACTATGTGTTAATAGACCTCTCTGCACTGAATCATGCTTGTTATTAATCCACAGCATGTCTTTATCCTGTCTTCCTTCTCTCACCCCAACCAATCACAGCAGATGGCCCCGCCCTCCCTGAGCCTGGTTCTGCTGGAGGTTTCTTCCTGTTAAAAGGGTTTTTCCTTCGCACTGTCGCCAAAGTGCTTGCTCATAGGTGGTCATATGATTGTTGGGTTTTTCCTCTGTATCTATTATTGTGCGATCTACTGTACAATATAAAGCGCCTTGAGGCGATTGTTGTTGTGATTTGGTGCTATATAAATAAAATTGAATTTAATTGAATTAAAAGATTACAAAACAAAAGGCAGAAGTGAAGCTAAACAATAACCTAACCTGGGGACAAACCATGAAACCTGACATGGATACAAACATACCTGGAACATGGAAACGTGGCACCAAAGACAACAGATGACCTGACACTGAACAAATGAGGACAGGACTTACAGTGGCTTGCAAAAGTATTCGCCCCTTGAACTTTTCCACATTTTGTCACATTACTGCCACAAACATGAATCAATTTTATTGGAATTCCACGTGAAAGACCAACACAAAGTGGTGTACACGTGAGAAGTGGAACGAAAATCATACATGATTCCAAACATTTTTACAAATAAATAACTGAAAAGGGGCTGTGCCTAATTATTCAGCCCCTGAGTCAATACTTTGTAGAACCACCTTTTGCTGAAATTGGATTCCATTAAAATTGATTCATGTTTGTAGCAGTAATGTGACAAAATGTGGAAAAGCGGGACTAATACTTTTGCAAGCCATTGTAAGCACACAGAGAGACAATGAGGGGATGAGGAACAGCTGGGACAAATCAGACCTAACAAGACAAGGGAAACAAAACTAGACTCACTGCATATAGGACAAGGACTTTCACAATAAAACAGACATCACAAGGGTAATCTAATAAACAAATGAACTTAGCTAACCTAAAGAACTTATAAATAAACATCGACATCCAAACAAACTAAAACTTAAAATGCTGGGTCAACAGACCCAGGAAAGTGACAGTAAAATCATTTATTATACACATTATACTTATTTTCTTAAATTGCTTATCTATTATCTGTATTTTCACCTGAGGGTCTAAGGGTGCTGCTCTTCTTTTCATGACAAATTAGGACATGTTTATGATAACACACTGACAATATCAGGCCAATTTTGGCATTACTCCATCAGTGAACAGCATGCCCATGCTAACTTAAACTAGACCAGCAAGCTAACCACATGTGTATTAAGTGTTACTTAAGAATAGGAACCAAACAAATTAACGGAACGAAATTAACTGTAACAGCAGTTTGCAAAACACTGTGACACTTCTCAAGTGTTCCTACCTCAAATACAGCGAGTGTTGCTGTGTTTTTGTTGTTAAATGGACGAGGAGAGCCCGTGGCTGGTGAGAGGATGCGGCATTTCGTCAGTGGAACATAGAACGACGCCTGTGATTGGTCAACACGTGAGTAACGCTGCATCTGATTGTTCGAAAGCCTCAACCAAAGATCTGCTGGTCACGGCAAGATACAACTCGCCGGAGCTCTGAGTGAACGGCACATCCGGGACCTTCAGCACTCAGCAGAGATTTGTCTTGACGTATGTATTTACCTTTGATATCCATGACTCGACGCACATTTAGCAAGGTAGGTTGTATGTTTAACAAGCTAATTAACGCTAGTTAAACGGAATTAAAACAATACACAATCGATTTGAACAAACTGTGTAATGAATGATGATGAATGCTAAAAAATTACTTAAGATTTATCTTCAACAATAGATATTAGAAGTTAAATTTAACTGTTTTAAATTTCCACCGGAGTTAAAGGGACCTGCGACCTTGCACGTGTTTCTGCATCTGCAACTGCACAGACAGTCAGTCTAAGCTCTTTTAAGTGTAGCTAACTGCAACACACACTTTTTTTTTTTTTCAACACAAGATATGTTTGGGGGATTTAAATGTTAATAATAATGTTTTCGTATTTAGCACAAACCAATAGGTCTGGGTCTCTGGCCCAGCGCTTCTGACGTTATTCTAAGGTTTTTGAGTTTCTTATGTTTAGTGGTGGGTTAGTTGAGTTTGGCTTAACGTTATTAACATTGTTTTAAGGAGTTTATGTTAGGGTTGTATATTACAACGTTTGTATTTTCATGCCATTTTTCCTGTTTTATTTTGAAAGAGTCTGTTGTGTTCAGTTCATTAATCTCACTACCCTGTTGTGTCAATAGAATCATTTGTGCCAGCTACTTCCTGCTCTCCTTCCATCCTGTCTCAACCTCCAACAGGAAAGTAGAAGTCCTCATATGGTAGGACCAGTGATTGTAGTGTGTGTGTTACACTGTCCTCATATTGTTTTAAGCTGTGAAGGACATGAGTGTGTTTCAGTTGCCTTCCTCATGTGGTAGGACCAACAACTCTAGTGTGTCTTACACTGTCCTCATATTGTTTTAAGCTGTGAAGGACATGAGTGTGTTTAAGTAGAAGTCCTCATATGGTAGGACCAGTGATTGTAGTGTGTTTTTACACTGTCCTCATATTGTTTTAAGGTGTGAAGGACATGAGTGTGTTTCAGTTGCCTTCCTCATGTGCTTGGACCAACAACTCTAGTGTGTGTTACACTGTCCTCATATTGTTGGTAGCAGAACTGTACAGTGTTAAGTTTCTATAGAATCTGGTATAAGGAAGTCAGATCCTTCTGTAATAATGTTCACTGATACAAATATGATCTGTAGTTGATCATCTAGTCGGGATTTATACTAGAGAATGTTTCTGACGGTATATTGTTGTCTTTTGTTGCAGACACCAAGTGCTGAGGTCCTGTCTCAGCCTCATACAGACCAATTGGTGAGTGACATACCCACTTCATTCTTCCAACAGGTTACACATCATGTTTTTGTATTTGGTATCAAGTATATGTGTCAGTTGGGCCTAGTGCATAAATGAAATGCACTTTGATTATACTAAAACAATCAGTTTGAGTGAAAGTTTCCCAAAAACAACATTAGCATTAGGAGAAAGTAATTGTCTGTAACATTTGTTAGTCCAAACTTTCCCTTAAAGCATCAGCTTGATCTTTATTCTGACTACATTTGATATTTTTGTCCTTTTACACATGTTTTTGTCCATTTAACCTCCCGCTGATCAGTTTACATGATTTAATTTCTGGGGAAATAGATGGCTTTACATCAGTGTTGGGTTTAGAGCTTTTATTGACAACAGCAGGAGAAGTTAGAAGTCAGGAAACTGAACTTTACATGTGTTCAGTTGTCATGTCCTCATATTGTTTTAAGCTGTGAAGGACATGAGTGTGTTTAAGTAGAAGTCCTCATATGGTAGGACCAGTGATTGTAGTGTGTGTTACACTGTCCTCATATTGTTTTAAGCTGTGAAGGACATGAGTGTGTTTCAGTTGCCTTCCTCATGTGCTTGGACCAACAACTCTAGTGTGTGTTACACTGTCCTCATATTGTTGGTAGCAGAACTGTACAGTGTTAAGTTTCTTTAGAATCTGGTATAAGGAAGTCAGATCCTTCTGTAATAATGTTCACTGATACAAATATGATCTGTAGTTGATCATCTAGTCGGGATTTATACTAGAGAATGTTTCTGACGTTATATTGTTGTCTTTTTGTTGCAGACACCAAGTGCTGAGGTCCTGTCTCAGCCTCATACAGACCAATTGGTGAGTGACATACCCACTTCATTCTTCCAACAGGTTACACATCATGTTTTTGTATTTGGTATCAAGTATATGTGCCAGTTGGGCCTAGTGCATAAATGAAATGCACTTTGATTATACTAAAACAATCAGTTTGAGTGAAAGTTTCCCAAAAACAACATTAGCATTAGGAGAAAGTAATTGTCTGTAACATTTGTTAGTCCAAACTTTCCTTAAAGCATCAGCTTGATCTTTATTCTGACTACATTTGATATTTTTGTCCTTTTACACATGTTTTTGTCCATTTAACCTCCCGCTGATCAGTTTACATGATTTAATTTCTGGGGAAATAGATGGCTTTACATCAGTGTTGGGTCTAGAGCTTTTATTGACAACAGCAGGAGAAGTTAGAAGTCAGGAACATGAACTCTACATGTGTTCAGTCGTCATGTCCTCATATTGTTTTAAGCTGTGAAGGACATGAGTGTGTTTAAGTAGAAGTCCTCATATGGTAGGACCAGTGATTGTAGTGTGTGTGTTACACTGTCCTCATATTGTTTTAAGCTGTGAAGGAGATGAGTGTGTTTCAGTTGCCTTCCTCATGTGCTTGGACCAACAACTCTAGTGTGTGTTACACTGTCCTCATATTGTTGGTAGCAGAACTGTACAGTGTTAAGTTTCTTTAGAATCTGGTATAAGGAAGTCAGATCCTTCTGTAATAATGTTCACTGATACAAATATGATCTGTAGTTGATCATCTAGTCGGGATTTATACTAGAGAATGTTTCTGACGTTATATTGTTGTCTTTTGTTGCAGACACCAAGTGCTGAGGTCCTGTCTCAGCCTCATACAGACCAATTGGTGAGTGACATACCCACTTCATTCTTCCAACAGGTTACACATCATGTTTTTGTGTTTGGTATCAAGTATATGTGTCAGTTGGGCCTAGTGCATAAATGAAATGCACTTTGATTATACTAAAACAATCAGTTTGAGTGAAAGTTTCCCAAAAACAACATTAGCATTAGGAGAAAGTAATTGTCTGTAACATTTGTTAGTCCAAACTTTCCCTTAAAGCATCAGCTTGATCTTTATTCTGACTACATTTGATATTTTTGTCCTTTTTACACATGTTTTTGTCCATTTAACCTCCCGCTGATCAGTTTACATGATTTAATTTCTGGGGAAATAGATGGCTTTACATCAGTGTTGGGTTTAGAGCTTTTATTGACAACAGCAGGAGAAGTTAGAAGTCAGGAAACTGAACTTTACATGTGTTCAGTTGTCATGTCCTCATATTGTTTTAAGCTGTGAAGGACATGAGTGTGTTTAAGTAGAAGTCCTCATATGGTAGGACCAGTGATTGTAGTGTGTGTTACACTGTCCTCATATTGTTTTAAGCTGTGAAGGACATGAGTGTGTTTCAGTTGCCTTCCTCATGTGCTTGGACCAACAACTCTAGTGTGTGTTACACTGTCCTCATATTGTTGGTAGCAGAACTGTACAGTGTTAAGTTTCTTTAGAATCTGGTATAAGGAAGTCAGATCCTTCTGTAATAATGTTCACTGATACAAATATGATCTGTAGTTGATCATCTAGTCGGGATTTATACTAGAGAATGTTTCTGACGTTATATTGTTGTCTTTTGTTGCAGACACCAAGTGCTGAGGTCCTGTCTCAGCCTCATACAGACCAATTGGTGAGTGACATACCCACTTCATTCTTCCAACAGGTTACACATCATGTTTTTGTATTTGGTATCAAGTATATGTGCCAGTTGGGCCTAGTGCATAAATGAAATGCACTTTGATTATACTAAAACAATCAGTTTGAGTGAAAGTTTCCCAAAAAACAACATTAGCATTAGGAGAAAGTAATTGTCTGTAACATTTGTTAGTCCAAACTTTCCTTAAAGCATCAGCTTGATCTTTATTCTGACTACATTTGATATTTTTGTCCTTTTACACATGTTTTTGTCCATTTAACCTCCCGCTGATCAGTTTACATGATTTAATTTCTGGGGAAATAGATGGCTTTACATCAGTGTTGGGTTTAGAGCTTTTATTGACAACAGCAGGAGAAGTTAGAAGTCAGGAACATGAACTCTACATGTGTTCAGTCGTCATGTCCTCATATTGTTTTAAGCTGTGAAGGACATGAGTGTGTTTAAGAAGAAGTCCTCATATGGTAGGACCAGTGATTGTAGTGTGTGTGTTACACTGTCCTCATATTGTTTTAAGCTGTGAAGGACATGAGTGTGTTTAAGTAGAAGTCCTCATATGGTAGGACCAGTGATTGTAGTGTGTGTGTTACACTGTCCTCATATTGTTTTAAGCTGTGAAGGAGATGAGTGTGTTTCAGTTGCCTTCCTCATGTGCTTGGACCAACAACTCTAGTGTGTGTTACACTGTCCTCATATTGTTGGTAGCAGAACTGTACAGTGTTAAGTTTCTTTAGAATCTGGTATAAGGAAGTCAGATCCTTCTGTAATAATGTTCACTGATACAAATATGATCTGTAGTTGATCATCTAGTCGGGATTTATACTAGAGAATGTTTCTGACGTTATATTGTTGTCTTTTGTTGCAGACACCAAGTGCTGAGGTCCTGTCTCAGCCTCAAACAGACCAATTGGTGAGTGACATACCCACTTCATTCTTCCAACAGGTTACACATCATGTTTTTGTATTTGGTATCAAGTATATGTGCCAGTTGGGTCTAGTGCATAAATGAAATGCACTTTGATTATATTAAAACAATCAGTTTGAGGAAAGGTTTCCCAAAATCAACATTAGCATTAGGAGAAAGTAATTGTCTGTAACATTTGTTAGTCCAAACTTTCCCTTAAAGCATCAGCGTGATCTTTATTCTGACTACATTTGATATTTTTGTCCTTTTACACATGTTTTTGTCCATTTAACCTCCCGCTGATCAGTTTACATGATTTAATTTCTGGGAAATAGATGGCTTTACATCAGTGTTGGGTCTAGAGCTTTTATTGACAACAGCAGGAGAAGTTAGAAGTCAGGAACATGAACTCTACATGTGTTCAGTCGTCATGTCCTCATATTGTTTTAAGCTGTGATGGACATGAGTGTGTTTAAGTAGAAGTCCTCATATGGTAGGACCAGTGATTGTAGTGTGTGTGTTACACTGTCCTCATATTGTTTTAAGCTGTGAAGGACATGAGTGTGTTTCAGTTGCCTTCCTCATGTGCTTGGACCAACAACTCTAGTGTGTGTTACACTGTCCTCATATTGTTGGTAGCAGAACTGTACAGTGTTAAGTTTCTTTAGAATCTGGTATAAGGAAGTCAGATCCTTCTGTAATAATGTTCACTGATACAAATATGATCTGTAGTTGATCATCTAGTCGGGATTTATACTAGAGAATGTTTCTGACGTTATATTGTTGTCTTTGTTGCAGACACCAAGTGCTGAGGTCCTGTCTCAGCCTCATACAGACCAATTGGTGAGTGACATACCCACTTCATTCTTCCAACAGGTTACACATCATGTTTTTGTATTTGGTATCAAGTATATGTGCCAGTTGGGCCTAGTGCATAAATGAAATGCACTTTGATTATATTAAAACAATCAGTTTGAGGAAAGGTTTCCCAAAATCAACATTAGCATTAGGAGAAAGTAATTGTCTGTAACATTTGTTAGTCCAAACTTTCCCTTAAAGCATCAGCTTGATCTTTATTCTGACTACATTTGATATTTTTGTCCTTTTACACATGTTTTTGTCCATTTAACCTCCCGCTGATCAGTTTACATGATTTAATTTCTGGGGAAATAGATGGCTTTACATCAGTGTTGGGTTTAGAGCTTTTATTGACAACAGCAGGAGAAGTTAGAAGTCAGGAACATGAACTCTACATGTGTTCAGTCGTCATGTCCTCATATTGTTTTAAGCTGTGAAGGACATGAGTGTGTTTAAGAAGAAGTCCTCATATGGTAGGACCAGTGATTGTAGTGTGTGTTACACTGTCCTCATATTGTTTTAAGCTGTGAAGGACATGAGTGTGTTTAAGAAGAAGTCCTCATATGGTAGGACCAGTGGTTGTAGTGTGTGTTACACTGTCCTCATATTGTTTTAAGCTGTGAATGACATGAATGTGTTTTTAGCCTTTCTCAATTGGTAGAACCAACAACTCTAGTTTGTGTTACATTGCTCCTTTAAAGTGCTCCAGTAGAAAGCAAGGTTTAAGAACATTTTGTATTCACATTATAAACTATAAACTAGAATATTTTCTATCTTCTACCTCAGTTTTCACTAGTGTCTTTGACTCTATTGGTCCCTGTATTGTGGAAATGATAAATATTTCTCTTCATACTGGCTCAGTTTCCAGCTTCTTTAAAAAGCTGTTGTTGAGCCAATATTAAAGAAACTTTACCCAGATCCATGCCTCCCTAACGATTACAGGCCAATATCCAAATTGTCTTTTGTACCAAAGATTTTGGAACAAACTGGAGGACAACAACTTAACTATTTCCTGGAGAAAAATGCTGCTATGGACGTTTTCCAGTCTGGTTTTCGTAATTGCACTCTACAGAAGCGGCTTTGCTTTAAGTGTTTAGTGACATCTTGATGGCAGCAGACTCTGGAGAGTACACAGATCTGGTCCTGTTGGGTCTGCTTTTGATACTGTAGGTCACAGCATCATGATAACCAGACTCAAGAACCTGTTTGGGATTACTGGTATTGTTTCAAATTGTTCATGTCATATTTGTCTGGGAGATCTTTTACTGTTCGTATGAACCAAGTGATGATCAACAGTTTTGCCTTGTGAGGTACCTCAGGGATCTGTCCTGTGTCCAATTCTCGTTTTGCTTTACATATTCCCCCTAGGCCAAAATATTAGGCGCTACAATAATATCTCCTACTATCTCTATGCTGATGACATTCAGTTATACTGTTCTTTAAAGTCTCTTAGTTTCATAAATTGTCTAGTTTAAGTAATTGCCTGACAGAAATTATGCAATTGTTAAATGACAGCTTCCTCCAGCTAAACTCTGATAAAACAGAAACTCCTTTAAAACTCCTTTAAAGCATCAGCTTGATCTTTATTCCTACTAAATTTGATATTTTTGTGTTTTTGTGTTACATTGTCCTCACATTGTTTTAAGCTGTGAAGGACATGAATGTGTTTTTGTAGCCTTTCTCAATTGGTAGAACCAACAACTCTAGTTTGTGTTACATTGCTCCTTTAAAGTGCTCCAGTAGAAAGCAAGGTTTAAGAACATTTTGTATTCACATTATAAACTATAAACTAGAATATTTTCTATCTTTTCTTGCATTCACATTAAGATATTTTCTTTTGTTTCCATTTATGACAGCTGGGAAGGTGAGAAGCAAGTGGACAAATGATGAAGTAAAGGTTGCTGCAAAGTACCAGGTAAAAGGAATGTGACTGCTGCTTCCAAGCAGAGCCGGCAGCTCTGAAAGGCAGAGACTGGGTTGCCATAAAGTACTACATCCACAACAGGATCATAGCATTAAAAGAAAGATGCAAGGAAAAAAAGAAACAACCAAAAGAGATACTTTGTTGCTTCCACAGTTATGTCAGTATTGTAGTTTTCTGTATTGCATTGTTCTTACTCATAAATCTGTGGTTTATGCTGGGTGCTTTTTGCAATTAAATGATAAGAAAGGCAGATAATGTTCCACGTTTTTATTCACATGAACATTCACTACAAAATGAATTAATGCATTACAATAATAAGACGACTTAAAAAGTAGACTGACCACATTTGACCTATGTCTTTTTTAAGTCTCTACACAGCTCATATTTACTGTTTTATTAACACATAAATGTCTGATATTTCTGTCAGAAGTTACCCGACTGGTGAGCATCCATGCCTATTATATTGTAATCTCAAAAGGAGCCAAGCTAAAAATACAGAACCTACCCTTACCTGGTCCTTATAAGTCATGTATACTTGAAAATTATGTGTTTCCATGGGCTTCACAATTCACCTAAACATGAAATATCAGTGTGTGACCTTATGGTACTCATAACTCACATAAACCTGACAGTGTCCTCACAAGTAGCATTAAATTCAGGTTTGACCAAAATTTCACCCTAGCCAAAATCTCAACAGATGGGCGTGTTCCTGGAAGCATGGGTCAAACTTTGTGTGATTCCCATGCCTCTAGGACCTTCAGAAAGGCACGTTCCCATTTGTCACATTTTTGTCATAGGTCCTGATATTTCACGAAAACACGTATGTGTGTGTGTGTGTGTGTGTGTGTGTGTGTGTGTGTGTGTGTGTGTGTGTGTGTGAGGGTATGCATAAATTATGTCTCCTTATGTTTGTGCCTGTGATTGCAGTTTCAGGTTTATTTTCCATTTCTCTCCTCTGCATTGGATTACTTTTTGATAAGTCGTAGTTAAATTTAGGTTTATATATCATTAAATATCATTAAAAGGGAAAAATTAAAATGTGAATGCTTTATATGTAGAGCTGATCCAGTTCAATTTTATCTACATATAGAGAGAGCCAGTTTACAATCAACAATCAGAAACTCAGCAGTCAGAAAATTTCCTATGAGCAAACACTTGGTGACAGTGGCAAGGAAGAACTCATTTTAACAGGAAGACCAATGTTGGCAATGTTGCATAATAATGGAAAAATTGTCCTGTTTTATTTTATAGGACACCAGTTTAATTGCTCATTAATAAAAATATCTAATCAGCCAATCATATGACAGCAACTCAATGCATGCAGACAACACAAAAGGTTCAAACCAAACATCAGAATAGGAAAGAAATGGGATTTAAGTGACTCTTAAATCTACAGCGAGCAGTCCAAACAAAGCGGAATTATTCAGTTCTCTGGCAGCGGACCTTTGCTATTGAAGCGTTTTGTGTAGAAATTATTGATGTTAATTAAATGTGCTCATTAACCAATGTTTGTAAAAGTGGCACAAACGTCACGCCCATCTCTGACCTTCTTACTGTAGCTGATATAATTTAATATATAATAAAAGTTCAGCATGTACATATATATATATATATATATGCCGTATGTCATACTCACTCAGAAAATGCAATGGTATATAATAAAATTATTGGCAGTGTGGACAAAATTCAGATTGTAAAAACTTCTATTCATTCATTCAAAAACTTCTTCATCTAATATCAGCAAATTACAATTTCTACTCGACCATCTCTGATTCACATGAAAATGGTCCAAAGTTTAAACATGTATAAGACGGCTACAAAATTTTAGTTTCATATGCCAAATATTAATCATACATTAAAATCTCAGGTAATGTTTGAACATAAATATTTAAAAAACAAGTACTAGTAGAAATTCACTGGCCTTTCTCAGCATCCAAATATTTGCTATCTGGTATAATGAGCCTTGGTTTCTGCCACGACGTTTGGATGTAGGGTCAGGATTTGGTGTAAACAACATGAAATCAGTGGTTTATACTGCTACTGGTGATGTAATGGTATGGGGCTATATTTTATTGGCACACTTTGGGCCCCTTAGTACCAGCTGTCATTTAAACACAACAGCCTACATTCAGTGTTAAGATCTATTTCTTGAAACAGCAGGTCAGTAATCAGCAGTCAGTAATCATCAGGCCTGGGTGTGGCTAGTGAAACTGAACCCAGCTTTGCAAAAAAATGTAGTTAATTACAGTTTAGTCATGGTTTTACAAGAGGGACAATTACTATTTTAAAAAGGGCCACGTTGGTTTGGATTGCTTTTTTCCCTTAAAAAATAAAATCATCATTTCAAAACTGCAGTTTGTATCTACTCTACTCATCTTTGTCTAATATTACAATTTGTTTGACAACCTGAAATATGTAAGTGTGACAGATATGCAAAAAAAATAAGAAGCCATGAAGGGGGCAAATAGTATTTCACAGTGCTGTATGTGTGAAAGAAAGCCCTCATTAATGGAGCTCAAATACCAAGATTCACCATGGCAACGGGTATTAATCCAGTGTACCAAGAAATATGAATTTGTGTCACTGTGGATTATGACGTTTATCCTAAAGAATGGAACGGGGAAACAGAGCTTGGTCTTCTCAGTCATCATCAAAAACAATGTAACATTTTTATATAGAATGTTTATTTCTTTTAATCTCTCTGTGGTCGTCATTTAAACACCCTGATTTTACCTTACATGGAGCTGAAATCGTACATATAATTTTGCAATTGGTTTGTGATATTAGTTAAAACCTCTAAGACTGATCTAGGGAACTTTCAGTTAAAAAATGATTAAAGTTTGCGTTTTGAGTCATTCTACAGATGACTGTATTTCAACATGCTCAACGTAAAATATAGTCACAGTATAATTAGAGTGTCTGCAGCCTGTGTTTAAAAAAGTCACTTTAAACTTTCAAGTTTCAAGTCACTTAGTTCGGTTTGTTTTAATGTCATTTCAGTCTCATATCCACCAAAACACTCAAATTATCTACAGCAAGATGCTGCTGCAGACAGTCCTTGACTGATCAATGATCAATCATTTGTCATCGTGTAATCAGTGTGTTTTGCATGTAAGAGTCTGTGACATACAAAAGTTTCAGTGTATGGGACATGCACATGGGATCTGACAAGCTGACAGTTGCCCAGCTGTCCTAAGAGTTGCAGAGTCAAACCGACCTGCTTGCAGATTTTGTCCTGAGCTGATTAGAATGTAAATAATGTGCTCCACTCTGAGCTTTGATGGGGACTTTATCAATGTGAACATGAAACCAAGTGTCAGTTAGCTGGTTCAGGTGCAGCAGGAGGTGGGAAGTAGCAGAGAAACTCAGAATTGGTTCAAAAAACCTGGAACTGATGAAGTTAGGTGCAGATAGCCGGTTACTTCGGTGACTCACTCAGGGTTTAAATTAAAACGGTAAAGGTCTTAACCGTCTCCTCAGGATTAACCAGTTGTGCATCTGTCTGCCTCTCAGACATCAGTGATGGACACAAACTCACTCAGTTAGTGTCCACAGTTTTTCAAAATAAAAGACTAAATATATTTATAGGCGCCTATTGGGATGCTTTGATGTCTGACTTTGAAACAAAGGTTTATATCAGATATAAAATCAGATATTTAGTATACAATCTACTGCTTAGTTCATTCATTCACCAGAGTGTTTTAGAATTACATTAAGTCTATTTATTTATTTAATAGTCCAAGCTTTATTGGAAGATAACAAAATGTGCAAGAAGTCAGATTTTACATGTCAGATTCTTTTATTTTATTTTCTTTAATAAAAGCTGTCAGATTTTCAAAATAAGAGCCCAAAGTTAGTTGTAGAATATTACTGGCTCGAACAGAATTATGTTAGATACTTAAAATAAAAGCCTACGTGATCTAGATGTGTCAAATTGTCAGTGTCAAAGTAAAACTCATTTTTAATACTCTGACCATGTGCTACCACTATGAGAGTTTCAAAATAAGGATCTTGTATTAGTTACAGAATATGATTTTCTTGCTCAGAACTATATTCAATTTTCAAAATAAAAACCCAGTTGAGTCATTAGATTTATTTTGACACCTTTTTTTAAACTTATTTTAACAGCAACTTCAGAAAAAAACTCTCATAACTCACTTGAGGGTAATTAACTGTTATTAATTAGATGGTAGCAGTGAAACAAATCAGCATTTGATCCCTGGTTTTGCTCCTGTGGATCAAATGGAAGGCCGCAGCCTTAAAGCCCTCTTCTTTTACCTTATTAGAAACAATCCTTGAAGAAGGTTTTACTCACAGTACATTCACCAGTTCACGGAGCCCTAAGAATAAGTCCATTGTGCACTGTTTCTCTCATTTCTTTCTTCGTGCTGTTCTGTTTGTCAGGGTGACTCGAAAGCTGTGTAGAATGTCCTTGATACCCAGGTTGTTGTGTACTGCTCTCCTTTCTCTGTGCCCACACTTCCACTCCTTATCTTGACTCTCAAACCACCAACTGCAGAGTCAGGGGGTGCATTCAGTTCCACATTAGCACATTGTCTTCCTTTGATGTCTTCCCTCCAGTGAGCCCCCTAGTGATGAAATTCGTTACATCCAAGAAGTGAGTGACTCACTTCTCCAGAGAGGGATCATCTCAAGTTCACTTTGAGTGACCTTCACGTAAAGTAAGTATTGATTAGGAGGTAAACATCACCTAAAATAAACAAATAAACAAATAAATAAAAGACGTTTGGGCTGTTTTTTCTTCAGCTTAAACCCTTTCACACTGCAGCACTGCTACTGAACCGATAATGAAAGCAGAACAACTTGAACTTTATATTTAAAGCTGCCCTGTGGGGGTTTCCTTGTAAACAAAGTTGTGTTTACATTCAGTGTTACACACTAAAAAGCCTTGCGTGTGTCCTTGAGGCCTGACAAATGTGCTGAATGTGTTTCCTTCATCATGAAACACTTCCAGAGCCGTTTTCCTCCAAATATATATTTTAATATCGTGGACACATTACTGAGACACTTTTCACCTTACAAAAATACTTCACCAATAATAATTCACCAAAAGGTCTGTTGCAAATTCTCAACAAAGGAGTCACAGAAAAACAAGGTACAAGTTTTAAAAATAATGCTTTGTTCAGTTACTTTTGAGCTCCCGAAAATGGGGAACAATGTATAAAAATACTGGTGGCCGACGTGCTTACCCTCAGCCTCCTGGCAGAAGATTCTTTATGTGATGCAAATCACATGAAGTACACTTTCTAGAACTCATAGTTAAAAGATGATCTTTTACCAGGTTAAAAAATGTTCTATGCTTATTGTTTGTGCTCTGGCCTGAAAATCCTTACAGTCACAGCAATCTGACAGCAAAAGTGATCCTATCATTGTGAAAATTCACTGAATGCAAATTGGGAAAAAGTTTTTAAAGTTAGTTTGTCTCAAACAATGATGCTGCTAATAGCTACATGTTATAAAACACCACTGAGAAACCTAAAAATACAAAACTGCATGGATTGTATCAAGGTTGCAATTGTCATGGTCCTGGGTCAGTGACCCAGTGTTTTGAGTTTTGCATTATTATTAAACTTTGATTTTATCAGTATTTATTATTTCTAGTATTTTGGTTTCTATGCCAGCGTTCTAAGAGCAACCATAGAACACAGAGACAAAAACCAGAATACTGTCTCCCCTTGTCAAATCCGTGTCTATGTGTTGTGTTTCCTGTTTTACTTTGTTAGTCTGTGTCTCATGTCAGTGTGTATAGTTTGGTTTCCTCTGGTCTTGTTGTGTTTGATTACTCCTAGGTGTGCTCTCCTCCTGTGTCCCATTCCCTCGTTATCCCTCAGTGTATTTTAGCCCTGTGTTTTTCTCAGTCAGTGTCGCGTCGTCCCTTCATGCTGTGTGGTTTTCCCCTCTGTGCTCCTTGGCCTTCGTCTCCAGGTTTCTTGTGTTTAGTATTAGTTTCTAGTTTAGTTTTAGTTTTTGCAAGTTTATTGTTTGAGTTTATTGAGTTTTTTCTGCTACTGCAATAAAAGCAGCCTCTTTCAGTTTACTCTTCCGTCTGAGTGTCCTGCGTTTTGGATCCTACATCCTGCGTGCAACAGCCGATTCATGACAGCAATGATGTCCTTACTGAGTAAAGGCACCTATGACATGGTTAAAAAAAATCCTACTTGACCTCCTTCGTGTGCAATTGCATTAACAACATTTTCAGTAAATGTGACCTCAGTAAATGTAACATCGAGTTTAAAGTTTCTGAGATTCAAACTTGTCCAAGATTTGTAGCAGCCTGTATGGTATTTGAAAGTCTTAGGCTGGCTCGTTCTTGAGTTATCGTTTTCACAACGTGAGTGTCAACACCACCTGTTACCCACCCAGGCCCACGCCCAGTGGGTTGATGACAATACCCCATCAGTATTTCAGTACAGAGGGCTAAAAATGGCTGTACTTCCTAAACAGTTAATGCAATACTTTAATGAAACCCCTTCAATTAAAACTGAAAGTCTGCACTTCAATCACATTTTGACTGAAAAAAAAAAAGTAGTATGCCTATGCAAATACTTGTGGACACAACCATATTAGCAAAACAAGCATTATAGCAATAATCTTTGTCTTTGTTTCCGACAAAGATGATCCATACGCTACCTGTAAGTTAACCTATTTAATTCCACCAGCTTGCTAGCAACCTGTTTGGGGGTAGGGCTCATATTTACCACTTTACGTACACCCATGCCTGTTTAGTATATGGCCAACCCTAACCCTAGCCCTAAGTGCTTTTCTGTTAACCTGGTGGACGTCACGTTAAATACCAAATTATAGCCACTGGTGCCCAGTTTTCCCCAGAGAGTAAAAGTAGAATCTGGCATGTGTAACCTTTACCTTTATGTTGATATTTTCAGCAAGAATTTTAGACTTGTTAGGAAATAAAATCAAGATATCAAGTTTATGAGAAACCAAATTGTACTTTCTCAGCATCAGTCTGAGATTTGTTTCTTTAGCATTGATTAACCCTCTATGGGAACCTGGGGCAAAACTGTCTCTCCCACTCTCTGATAAATAATACATGCCCTGTGTTCAGTTTTGTTTCACTTCATTTTGTTAAAAACACAAATTCATTTAGGAATATGACTTTAGCTAAAGGTGTAATGAAGTGAATTGCTAAAAGATTAGATTTTAACCCAGGGCGTCAACATTATGTAATATTGGCGTGTCCCCTTGAGTCGACCCTTAATTTTTATGCATATTGTACATTAATTGTGCATATAGGGACTTTCCAGTTAAATATATTACTACAAGCTGTCTTGTGCAGAACTTGAAGCCTTTGTGGCCTGTGAGGGTCTGTGGCCACAGGGCAGCAGCCTTCTTTGCTGGGACTTTAATTCAGGTTTGAGGTGGAACAGCATTCCAGCACCTTCACTTAAGGAGTAATTAAATCTGAGAGGTTGTTTAATATTAATCAAGTTAATTTCTCATGTGCTGCAGTGTGTCATTTCTGTTTTTTCCTATATCTAAATATTTGAAAAACAAATTAGTAGTAGTAGTAATAATAATAATAATAATACGTGCCTGAAGTTGGAAAGCAGTATTGGTAACTCATGTAGCATCTAGTTACAGGTTGTTGAATTCAGCTCAATCCTTATACAGATTCAACTCAGTCAATTTTTATTTATATAGCACCAAATCACAATAGTCGCCTCATAGTGCAATATATTGTAAGGTTAAAACCATACATATTACAGAGAAAACCCAACAATGAGATGACCCCACCATATAAGCAAGCGCTTGGTGACAGCAGGAATGAAAAATTCCCTTTTAACAGGAAGAAACCTCCGGAAGAACCAGACTCAGGTAGGTGCAGTAATGTGCTGCGATCGGTTGAGGGTGAGGGAAGGGCGACAACACAAAAGACACACTGTG
Source organism: Oreochromis aureus (assembly GCF_013358895.1). Lineage (NCBI taxonomy): Eukaryota > Metazoa > Chordata > Actinopteri > Cichliformes > Cichlidae > Oreochromis > Oreochromis aureus. Next base: position 8,083,992 of record NC_052963.1, on the reverse strand, counting down.
GAAGAGAGACAGAGTGTAAAATAAATTGCTAATAATTAAATGCAATAATGGTGAGCAAAGAAGAAATTCTCATTGCATCACGGGAAGCGTCCAGCAGCCTAGGCCTATTGCAGGGGAGCTAAGTGAGGGTTCAGGGTCACCTGATTGAACCCTAAATATAAACTTTATCAAAAGTTTTAAGCCTGAGTTATTTTTTTTAAAGGAAAGACCCAGACCTACTCTAGACCAATTTGTCATTTCTACAAAATTCATGGACACTAGCTTAAGTCAACACAATGGGCATTTCAACTCAGTTAAATTTTAGTAAGGGTGACTAAGGAGCTTGGAAAGAAAAGCGTCTGGACTTCTTTGAGTTGCTTGAAGACGTTTCACCTCTCATCCGAGAAGCTGTGCACATTGAAGAGAATGGCAACCTCAACATTGAAGTTTACCGGAAGCCCACACACACTGACCAGTACCTCCTCTTTGACTCCCATCACCCTCTGGAACACAAACTTGGAGTAATTAGGACCCTACACCACCGGGCAGAACATGTTCCCTCTAAGCCTGAAGGGAAAAAGAAGGAACACACACATGTAAAGGAAGCAGCGAGGGAGGATATGAAAGACAGACGCAACAACATTGTCATCTCCTATGTAGCCGGTGTATCAGAGAAACTCAGGAGAGTTTTCTCCAAGCACGACATCCCAGTGTACTTCAGACCCAGCAACACACTCAGACAGAAACTGGTTCACCCGAAAGACAAAACTCCTAAACACAAACTTAACAACGTGGTGTATGCTGTACAGTGCAGCGAGGAATGCCCAGACCTCTACATTGGAGAGACCAAACAGCCGCTTCACAAGCGCATGGCACAACATAGAAGAGCCACCTCCACAGGACAAGACTCAGCAGTCCATCTGCATCTTAAGGATAAAGGTCACTCTTTCGAGGATGCCAATGTTCACATTTTGGACAGAGAGGACAGATGGTTTGAAAGAGGAGTGAAAGAAGCCATTTACGTCCACTGTGAGCGACCATCTTTGAACAGAGGCGGTGGTTTACGACACCAACTGTCTGCCATCTATAATCCAGTTTTGAGATCCCTTCCCAGACGCCTTAACGCCCACTCACATCCTGGGCCATCTGACCTCAGGAAATCACATGATAGGGTGGGGCCAGGTTTCACAATGAGCTCACCCGAAACCCTGGCTGATTGGGACCCACACCCGCTTTCACACCTTGGCTCATGTGATTAGGTAGAGGATCATCAGGGGGTCCTTTGTCCCTCTTTGGGGGGATACTCCCACTGAGTTTAAATCTGGGACTCTCCACCATTTGACCTTAGAACTGAAGAAGCTTCTCGGATGAGAGGTGAAACGTCTTCAAGCAACTTAAAGAAGTCCAGACGCTTTTCTTTCCAAGCTCCTTAGTCTGCGATGACCTGGATGACTGAGAACCTTCCCAGACATATTCAGTAAGGGTGTTTATTGTGTTTATTGGGCTTTCCCCAAAGCACAATAAAATGCAGCTATTCAAGCCGAACCCGACTGGACAAAATCCTTGTGGGCTGGGAGTTTCTGGATCACAAAGCAAAACAAACATGATGGCTTTTCGATATATTGTGAAAACAGTTCAGTGAGTTGACTTCTGAAAAACGGTAGAGACAAGAAACAAGGCATTTTTATTACTAACTCAATCTTAATTTTAAGACTGAAACGAGTAGTTGCAACGATTTTCTAAAGTTTACCCAAGTGCTACCCAGATACCTTTACTTGCATAGTAGCATTGATTTGTCAAGGACCCACTATAATGCACTGACTCTGTAAAACTTGAAATATTTAATATTTAATACATGAAATATTTAATCCCAAGCAAAAAAAAAAAAAAAAAAAATTAAACCAGTGCCTTCTACTCATTTTGTACTATAAACCAATCTTCCTCAAGTGCCATAAGTGAGCAGGTCAAGCGTAGAGCAGAAACTGCCGGTGATGGTGTTTTTGAAGGCATTTGTGTCAAAATGCAACGCAAATAAATCTAATTGTTTCTTTGAAAAGTTATAAGATACAACTCCAAAACAGGATGTGGCAGACAAATGAAACCGCGCTTATGAATTCTCTGCGGTTCCTATTATACTCTGGCTTCTGAAATTCTATCAGCGTGACAACCGTGTCTCAAAAGTGCAGTACAATCAAAAGAGTGTAAAAGTGAGAGACGGGAAGAAAAGTACGGCAGGAAGAGGAATGGAAAGAGTCACAGAAATAGAGAGGAAAGAGAGCGGAAAAGACAAGGTAGAGCACAGCAAGAAAACTGCAGTCGCAGTCTGGGGACTGTTTGGAGTCTCAGTCTCTTTGAACACAAGCCAACAGGAATCTGTGCTGCAAAAGTGATTCCTTTCAAAAGTGAAGGGGAGATTCCATCTCACCTTTCTGGTCGGATCCTCGTGTGCTTGTGGTTTAAATTTCCTTGAAAGCCTTCTTTGAGAGAAGTGTGATCTCCAAAAGCACTATTTAGCTTGGATTAATTGTAGCAGTGTCTCGGGCATGTCACGGGGGATTGCTGAGACACAGCAATGATAAACATGGCATGTTGTACCATTTCATTTTTACTGCCTTTACAGAGCTGCTTGCAACCGGAAGGGGAAGCCCGGTTTCTCTGCCTAACTCATCCAACATGGGCATTTTGTCAGAACCTCTTGGCTTTACATTCACTCATAGAGTTGATGTTTGGAAAGGGTGTGTGTTTTATCAAGTAACATCTTCCAGATTCAAAAAATTCAATTCTGAAGTGGCAAAAACTGCAGTTCCATTTGATACCATCTCCAATATAACTCAATCAATCAAAAGAGTCTCATTTTGAAATTCCCTAATTCAGCTTGGTACATAAAGGTTAGACACACTAGATTTTAAACTCTAGTGATTCTAGAAAGGAAAACCCCTCAGGACACATATTTTGAGATTGCATGAAGCTTTTTGTCTCAGAAGTCATACTTGTGGCATCTAATGTTCCAAAATCATTCCATATTTAATTTGTTTGAGTTGTTGCGCTCTCTGATAGAAGTGGGTAACCTGCAGCTACCTTCTAGGCCTCACCTCCACGAATTCCAGCTACTGAACTGGACTTCTTGGCTCTCTTTGTGGAATGAACACCTTTTTTTATGGTACAGATGTTCCAGAAGGTTTGTACTTGATTTTTGTTGAGGCAAAGTCTTTACAGTATCAGACTTTATTTGTCTGTTACTGCAGTTAGCATTGTACTCATACAATTTATAAAAGCAGGTTGCTAGAACCTCAATTAACAGAATCATCCCAATATCATCTCCTCTGGCTCCATACAGCCAGCATGGCAATATCTCAAATGCTACTGTTGAGGCTTCTTAATGCATAGTGTAATATACACATACTCAACCAATATATTTTAAACCCTAATATAACAAAAAGTCTAACTAAAACATAACCAAATGTAAGTTAAAACTAAACTAAAAGTTAAAATATAAGTCAGCCCACCTGGGCATTAAAAAGCTGGCTGGTGTGTTTCCACATCCATCTCCTTCATGTCAGGTTTCTTTAGTGTCTTTTAATAAATTGTATTTTCATTAAACTGGATCTTTTGAGTGGACTTCCTCCCTTTCAATTACCTCAAGTCCTTTTTATGACAAAAGAACAAATGGAAAAGGACACCTTGTGTATCCTTGAGACATCCAGCTTAAAAAAAAGAAAAGTTGAACACCTATTTGATACCATCAGAAGTGGATTGGAATAGTTGGATGACCAGAGCGTGACAAGATTTATCATTGCTGTCATCATAACTAACAAAAAAATGTTCATTTGCTAACACATTCTTGCCCTTTTATAGAAGAAAAATCTGCAGAAATACACATATATTAGAATACAGGGCAATAGAGGCCGTCTATAAATAGAGCAATATGTGCCTTTGTGTTCAAACTACTTCCTTTGATTTGACACTAGCTGTGGTTGCTGTTTGATGCAAGCACAGACGCTGTCTGTATCCTCACAAATTAGGACACATATATTAGGAGGAATGAATGTGTCAGTACGCCACAATGCCTCCATTTCATTTCAGCGAATTTAATTAGATGCGATGTGTGTTTGCCTTAGACTTTATGTCTTTGCCTCATGCAAGAACATGCCACAATTAGTTGCTTTTGTATATGGCAACCTGTCTTTTTCTGTCATCAGGAAACATAAGGAAGAATGACTGGTTTCTTCTAAAAATAAGACAAGGTAAATCAAATTATTGACATCTCTATCAATTAAATAGACCTCTTTAATTCTTGGTGGGAAAATGGACGAATCCTATGTAATGAGGACGGCCATTTGCTGTTTTGACTTCAGCACCATCTAACCCCTAAGGACTGGTTTGATTTCATTTGCTTTAGTTATTTTCCATTTGTTACGGCCCTAGCAGGGCCTCCTCCTGAAGTTGCCCTTGTGTAGGTGTGTCCTGTCATATGTCCTGCCTTAGGTGCCACCTTTTTTATACAGCTGACTCCCATCAGCAATTAGAAGCATTTAAGGCCAGAGAAAGGTGAGCTCTCAGAGGGCCATGTTTGTGGTTGTAGCTAGTGAGCTGTGTGTGTGTTTGGTGATTGTTTGCTCCTACTCAGTGGAGAGGAGTGTGTATGGTGACTAATCCTTTTTGTACTTACCTTTTAGTTTACTGACCAACACTCGAGTTTTGGTTTGTTCCTTTACATGGTGATAGTAGCTTGACTGTCTTTTTTAGTTCAGTTATTAATAGAAGCATTAATAAAACTCTTTAACAATTTTGCCTCCTTGTCTACTTTTTTTGGACCTGGATACCATTTGTTACTTTCCCTCATCCCATGGACCTTTTTAGGGGAACGTAACACATTTTGGTACCTATTAGTACGTATACATATACCTATTCTTAGGCCTTCCATGTAAATAAAATAGTAGCTCCTTGACCATCAGCTACTATGCTGAACAGTGCCCAGGTGGTCCAAGGTCTCACTGACAGAGTGTGACATCAGGAAAGATAGAAGAAAAATAAGCAATCCCAAAATTGGCTGTTGAATGGGAACCATAAAAACTGCAGCAAATGGTGTGTAATGGGACACAAAATCCACCAAGAAAACAGCAGTTTGTTCGAATTGAGCAGCCTCTGTCCCATGATTTTAGTGTTGCTTCTAAAGCACACATGGACTTCAGACAGTTTCTGGAGATTTGGGTGAGGATATTATCACAGTTGTCCTTCCTTATATGGCGCACACAGCAGGAAATATTTGGCCACAGGCTTCTACTAAGAAAAGGGTTGAAGTACTTTAACAGGACCACAAATAAACAGCTTGTGCATGCTGGGTATGTGGCTAAAAGGTGTGTAGCTTACTGTATATTTAGCTATATACTAGCTTCTGACTTTGGGGGAATTGAACAAGCTAGTGGCTGGTTAAGAGGTGTAACTTTTTTTGCAGTGTCACAAACTGACAGTATTAGCCAATAGCTAGCCATTGTAATTTCATTGCTGTAGCACCAGCATCATTCCTTTCCTTAAGCAGGCCTCACCAATAGTGTTGTAGGGCTGTACTCAACATGCAGCTAAGTCTTCTCTTCTTCTTGCTCATTACATTGAACAGGAGTGGCAATTTTGCATTGCATGGATTACTTGAGGATTTACCTGACAGAAGAGCCCAGCAGCTGATGGTCCCTCGTACAGAGCTTCACTGCATGCCTGAAAATAACTTTAATGTGTTAAAAGGAAGTATGTTGATTTATTGACAGGGAAAGATAGATCACTGATTAGCTACTGTAATTAATCTTCATGACAACTTAGTCCTCCTTAGGAACTTCATTGCTTTTTTAAATTTTTGATGTCAGGCCAGTATTATGAAAACCAAATAGGGTGGACAGTGAGAACTGAAAGACGGGTGTAAGTGATAAGAAATTATTTATTGTGTCCTTATGGAAATCAGCTCCAGTTGTTTCATTGTTTCAGCTTGCAGGTGGTCAGCTTAAAAGGAGCAGATGTTTGACTTTAGAATTTGCTATGAATAAAGACGTAAATTCCATAATAGCTGTTGTTTCCTCACAGGCATTGTACTCACTCCATTTGCCCTTGTTCTTTCTTTTATTCCTTTGTTGCTCTGGCTTTGATTTGGTATCACAAGTCAACACGACTAGAAGCAACTCATTCTGTCCCAAGGATTACCAATGTAAGCCGTCATGCTCAGCTGCACTGCAGATGAGCCTCGGCTTTGCTAAACCTTTTTATAATTGCATTTTTATTTATGGAATTCCTGACTATTATTGAGGCGAAAATGAATCATGAATGTAGCTTGGTGAACACTGTATGTACAAATGTATTTTTTTTAAATTGTCAGTTATGAAGCAGAGAAATGAAATGTTTTCATTTCTCTGAATTTGCTCCGCTTGTGATTTATAATGGGGAAGAAATGAGGCATACCTTGAAAAATTACCTTCTCTATGCATAGAACTGAAAAAACTTGAAAATTGTTGCATTAAAAAACTATCTTTATGTTTTTCACAGATCAGAGAATCAGTGAACTAGAAAAGTGGACAAAAGCACCCCAATTCTTTTGGACTATATACTTTAAACCAGCATTCCTGATAACGTCCAAAAGTTCCTATAGCAGGATGTAACAATTTGCAAAACCCAAGTTTTATTCACAGTGGAACCAAAAAATAAATATAAAATTGTAAGAGAAATATTAGTTCTATTATTGAATTTGATGTCAGCAACAGGTGTCAAAGAAGTTGGGACAACGTCCAGTTTTTCGCTGTGTAGCAGCAACACTGATTCAACAATCAAAAGTCAAAGGAAGCCAATCCATTTTCAATGCTTTTACAGCACTGGCAACTGGAGCATAATCATGCTAAACAAAATGAAGCCACTACCAATCAGATTGCTTTCCAGATGAATTGTGGATTAAAGTCTGATGGCAGGTTTCTCTGTTCATAATTCTATCAATTTTGACAAGATCCTCAACACCACTCACTGAAATGCTGCCCAAACTATGACAGAGCCTCCACTGTGTTTTAGAGATGGCAGTAGACACTCACTGCTGTACTTTTCTACTGGCTTTCTTCATTCATGATTTGGATTTTCACTCCATGTGAAAATTCCTGTTGCTATTTGATTTTCAGTCCAGGTCTTGTGTAATCTCACATTAGTCTTTTCTCCCCATTTCTCTTATTTAAGAATGGCTTCTTGCCTTTCTGCTGAGATTATTTCTCAGGAGTCTTTGGCAAACAGTGGCTGGAGCTTTTAGGTCCTGTGTCAGATCTTTCCTAAGGACATGATTTCCAGATACTGCTCATCTGTTGTAGATAGTCTTATTTAAACATTTAAAGACACATTGCATATAACAATGGGATATGCTAAGTTTTCGACTAATAGTGTAAAGTAAAACAGCGGCTGATGCCCAAAGAAGAACTTTGGGCAAAGAAAAAAATCCCAGAGAACTATAGATCAAGACCTCTTTAAAAAAACAAAAGACCAGGAAATCTGAATCATTGAAAGAAATAAGGGTTGGTTCAAACCCTTTGGACAGTACTATATTAGACAGTACACTTAGGTGAAGGATGACAGGGAAATCCGATCCTAAAAAGGATCAAAGGATTCATAAACTGGCTAAAAATGACTGCAAAAAGCTACTAAAAAAAGCTACCACTGGATGGATTAGTAGGTTTTGCAGTCATTTTTAGTGAGGAAATATGTTGAGAAATATGCTTGGATGGACTCTGGGGTGCACTGACATTGCTTTCCTGAGAAAACTGCCACTGGCAACGGTTAAAATATTGTGTATTCATGCATTGACCTAGACTGGCCTCATTAGCAGGCAATATTTTGTTGGGACAACTGTTATGTGAACTGATCTGTACATAAGGTGATAAACATCCTCTCTACTCTCCAGCATACTTATTACCTTTTGAATCCTTCCTCACTGCTTCTCAAATTTCTCAAAGGCAGAGCAAGCCTTTTCATTACAGTTTGACATCTCACTGATGGCAGTAAGACCTTCCTTTTTTATCTAAATGTGTAAGAACTCTTAACTGGTTTAATTGTTTAGTTTTTGTTTACATGTGCACAGCTATTAACACGATGGTAAAGTGCCAATTATGAGGGCTTTAAGAAAAGATTTCTACTACTGAATCAATTAACTTCCTAGGCTGCAGTTCAATGCAGCTTTCATCCACTTTCGGCTTATTGTCCGTATCTCACTGATCCGCCATTATAAAGACCAAGAGCAGCTACCCTCAGTAAAACCACAAGCTGATTGTACAGCGGTGAAAGAACTGAACAATCAAGCAAGCTAAAATTGGATAATTTTCTCACAAAATGATGGAGAAAAATGTATAAAGATTAGAATAAGCATTCACACAAAGATCTTCAATAGTACAACCAATAGAGTGTGGAAGGACACAGTCGCTTGCTGCGTTATTAGTCATAACAACTTTCCATGTTCACCAAAGCACAGGGCAGGTTTAACTTTTCAACAGTTGCCTTTCTAAGAAGGTGCAACATCAATGGAGGCCCACTGCACCTGTGAGTCTTCCAGTGTGGATCAGAGAGCTTTTTAACAGCAGCTTGCCCTGCAGGTCAGCTTGATGAGCAAGTATTTGTGATGTATTCAAGAGTGCACCATGTCGTAGTCAGATATAACGAGCTACTGTACACTGCCTGCAGAGTTTTGCCTCACTCTGTCATGGCATGTGGATATATTTAGCATATTAATAACTTAGGGATAACAGACACATTAAGCATGCTAATAGGATGCAGATAATATTTGTCTGCGGGCTTAAGGGACTGGCTTCACAGAAACGTGAGCAGATTTTTTTTAGTTGCTTAGGACCTAATGAAACTAGCTGACAATTCAAAGTGACAAACATATTCATGTTCCAGAATAGAAAAGGCTGCTGAGTGCAATGGGGAGCTGTTTGGCCTTTGTCAGACAAGTTGTCAGCATCCAATCCTGCGCCATTAAAAAGGTCGTAGAAGAAATAGTTCAAGCGAACATGTAACTTCTGTTAGAAAACATAATGCAAAATTGACAAGCAAGACAAAAACAAGATCGAAAGTGGTCTAAAGTGCTCACATATATGCGAGTGTGTTTGTGTCTGGAAACCCATAGTGAAAATTTCCGTGGGAAAAAAATATTAAATTGCAGTTGTTAATATCCAACAAGTGACAACATAGTGGCATCTTCACTAGATGTAAGTCTTTACAAGATTTACTTACTTACTTATGCCTAACACCCCTCAAAGCGTCCTCCAAAATGCTCAATCTGGAAGCATCGTCCCCGTCCGATAACAGGTGTATCCCAACTTCGACACCATGTATTCTTTATTTTTTCTTTTCTCCTGGTCTGGTTAAGTTGTTGCCTGGCTTCCACGCGGTATGTCTTATCCATCTGCATCTTCTCTTCCTCTACAGGTAACTGTATCCCTTTTTCCCCATAGGTCCTGATCTTGTTAGGCCATGAGATGTTCAAAAATTTTCTTAGGCAGCTGCTGATGAATATCTGTATCTTATTGATACATATTGGTGGCCTTTGTTATCTTTTAAGATTCTACACTAATTTCACATTCGCAGATTCTGATCTGGGTGTGTTGCCCAAGTATTCTTGTGTTCCAGATGCACATCACCAGGACTGAACTGCCAGGCATGCAGGATCTATTTAGACAACACTGCATGAGGATCTTCTCTAATCCCAGCCACCCCAACCACAGACTTTTCACACTCCTGCCGTCTGGCAGGCGGTTCAGGAGCATTCAGACCCACACTAGAAGACACAGGGATAGTTTCTACCCACAAGCCATCAGGCTTTTGAACTACTGACATTCTGTACACACCATTACACACTCACTACAATTACGGGACTCTACATGCTGTCACTTCAACAAATGTCACTTAAATGCTCATTGCACAAGTTTTTTGCACAAACTGTAAATACCAACAATTGTCTTAAATTCTCTAAATATTTAATACTTTAGTATTTTGTTTGTTTGTTTTTTCTTTTATTATCATTATTATTATTATTATTATTATTATTATTATTACTGTTATTATTACTGTTATTTTTACTGTTATTTAAGCAAGGTACCGTCCCTACACACTGCTCCCTGGGCGCTAGATTGGCTGCCCACTGCTGTGAATAAATAAAGTATACATTATTATTTTCTTGTTATTTTCTTCTTAAATATAATTGCACACTTTCTATATGCTCATGTAAAGCTGAGGAGCACGAGCCAAAGAATTTCATTATGGGCAAATGTGGCTACACTGTTTATCTGTATATTACAATAAAACTTGAAACTTATTTAGGCTATTCTCACCTTTACATCAGCATCTATTCCAAGGAGCTTGGAAAGAAAAGCATCTGGACTTCTTTAAGTTGCTCAAAGACATTTCACCTCTCATCCGAGAAGCTTCTTCAGTTCTAAGGTCAAATGGTGGAGAGTCCCAGATTTAAGCCCTATGGGAGTGTCCCCAAGAGGGGCATGGACCCCCTGTTGATCGTCTACCTAATCACACGAGCCAAGCTGTGGAAACGGGTGTAGGTCACAATCAGCCAAGGTTTTGGGTGAACTCATTGTCCTATCATGTGATTTATTCATTGGCTTTATAATTATTTGCTATTTTAACTTTGCATTCTCTATATCATAACACCAGGTACTTGCTGCAATAATTACATTATAGCTGTATAATGACTACAGCAGTGTACTTTTTACTTACATGGTCTAGACCCCTGGAAAAACAGACATTACAGACCCTTCTGTTTGAAATTCAGTAAATGCATACAGTGGTGAAGCCATTAGCCTATTAACCTTTTTGATATTTGGAGTCTAGCATTTAAGAAATAGGTCTATATAATGGTAAACAACAGAAATTGTGAATGCTAAAATAGAAAATAATAACCAACAGCACCAGTGAAAAGCAATAAGAAACAGTTTTGTTTGTAATTCTGCTTTTACCACAGGGCTCTTGCTGTTTCTCAGCAGAGATTCACATTGTTGTTATTTCTATTCTGTAAATTTCTACAGTGGAAAAAGTTGAGCCTAATAATTATATTTAGAGCTATGAAAGGCAAAAGCTGAGCCATAATGAGGTGTTCTGTGTTTCTGATGCCCCATTTAGTTCTGGTCACAGAGTTGTGGGACCCCATGCTAACACGAACTTTTGGCTGCTTCGTTATTTCCCAAGGGGTCACCACAGCAGATGGATCCACATGTTGATTTGGCACAGATTTTATACAAGATGCTCTTCCTAACACAACCTTCCCATTTACCCCTGCCTAGGAACAGCACTAGCTTGTAAGTTTGTATCTCCTCCCAGTCTCAAACTAGAGATCCTTCACATGTAAGGCAAATGTGTTAATGACTAGACCATGGAGCCGCGAGCCTGAATGTGCAGATCATTTTATATTTTATAGCTTAAAATAAGTTTTTTTTAACAAGCAAACACAAGTAGTTAGGTAGTTCTAAGTTAACAAGAATGAGGTATAATTTAAAAATGAATTTTAGAGTGTTTTGTTAGTTTAGTGTTTAAATGTTCTGTTGTTTTTGCGGCTGCTTTACTGCCAGTCTTAATGATAAAATTCCACCCAGTGCAATGTGACTATTGTACTGGAGTTAATTTAGCATGTTTTAGGTAGTAAAAGATTAGCATGAAATAAAAATGAAATTCTCTGATGCTTTTAATTTATTCTTATTCCCTTATGATGGTGTTAACTTTTCAATGAGTCTTTATTTAATAATCATTGTCACTTTATTTTAGATTAAATCTCTCCGGTTATAACAAGATTAGCTCCTTTTTCCAAGTCCTCACTTTGGATAAATGACAGTTTTCTTTGCTTAAAGCGTTCTTGTCGAGAAGCAAGAGGAAAAGTCGTTTACGCGTTCATCTGTTTTATTTAAAGGATCTTTTAATTTTTTGCAACAATTCAGTTAGAGATGCAAGTGCTCCCTGTTTTTCTCTTTATGAATAGCAGAGGTAATCCTAAGGTGTTATTTGACACCATTAGTGATATTGTTCCTCCTGCTCCACCTGCTGTCCCAGTTTATTCAAATGAAGATAACAAAAATTTTCCTTCTTTCTTGGTTGAAAAAAAAATCACTAATGTCAGAAGTACTATTTCTCCGTCTGCATCTACACTGTCTGTTCCTGCTACAGCTTGGCCTCGTAGTTTAGTATGTTTTTCACCTGTTTCTTTTCCCGAGCTGGTAAAATTAGTTGACTCAATGAATGCATCCTTCTGTTCTTTCAACAATTACGTTCAGATATTCTGCCTTAAAAAGGACAGCTGGAGCTCATCCTCCTTTGTCCCTGCACCACTGCTTCACACAGACTGCATCACAGACTGACTGGCCTTTCCCCTCTTGTCTGCCCTGCGGGTGTTGCTATTTGAGCATTTTAATCAGAATTTCAGCTGTGGATGTGTTTTTTTCATTTAAAAAATGATGTCGTTTTGTCATTTTGTTCTGTGATTTACTTTTCCTGTAAATTAATTTCCCTGTTGTGTCTCAAAAAACAGGAGGAAAAATCTCGGCACGTCTTTTGTGAATATTAGCAAAACCAAGTAAATTGATGCTGTTAGACACACTTCTGCAGTTTGATGGCATGTGGCTTTTGTGTGCTAATGTTTGTTGCTTAATTTCATATATTAGGAGCAGGACTCTAAAAGGCAGGAAAAAAATGGTAAAAGGCAGAAAAAGGCCTGTTTTTTTGTTTTTTTGTTTTTTTTAAGGCTCGCCCAGATGTGATGTTGTGACTTTATCTTGCTGTAATAGCAGCAATTTAGACTCCTACTAGAAAAGAACATGAAAACTAACTGTAACACTGAAAGCCTGTAAGAGAAAGGCAAAATTGCAGAAGTGATTATGTTCCTAGGTTGAAGATGGAGCACATCAGCATACATCTGCACTTGCAAGAAGCTAGTGCCATTACTTTTCTTACCAAATGGAGACACAAGTGCTGTACTGGGACTGTGTGGTTATAAAATGTATGAATGCTGAATGCTGGTTCCCAGTGCTTCATATAAGTGACACTGTGACTTTGCTGTGGCACCGGAATAACCAGATAATCTGTTGTTGCTATGTGCCAACCTCTAGGGCTGAAAAATGAAGCCAGTGTGAAAGTGCCAAAAGCTGTACTTCCACTAATCACCACTTCAGACCGGATCCAAAGACAGTCGATCCACAAAAGACTTGCATGTTTAAACGTCCAGTTCAACAGCATTAAAAAGATTTTTTACAGCTTCTTTTACATATGAATAGTTTTACATGAAGCTGCAAGGTGGATTGAAATTTTTCATAATTTTTAAAAACTATTCCTGACAAGGAGCTGTAATGAAAAGCTCCTCTAATTTTAATTCTCTGCTGTGTTTGTGGTGTTGGTGCTTTTTGGAACATTTATTAGAATCATCTGACAAATACTAACCTTCAGAAAGTTTGTGTTTTAGTTTTCGTTAGTGAAATTCATTTTTTTTAGTATCTTACTAAGCACTAATCAGCAGATGGCTCTGGGCTTTGTGTTGTATAATTTATGAATGCAGTTTGCTAACTATTACAGTAAACCTCATATAGTGCACACTATTTGGAAATGCTTTGTAGTATGATCTGTGAGTAGGGGTGTAATTCCCTTGTGATTAAAAGGAATTTCAATTTATTTGGGGTGCGGAATGGAATGAGTTAACCTTCCCCAACTTCTGAGTATTTTGTGGGAAAGGAGACTCACACTGTACTTAAAACTTTTTAGAGTATAACATAAGTTAAAAAGGATAATAGTATAATCAAATACCATCATCCACATCAACATAATAATTAGTAAATAATGATGTAAAAAAAAAATAAAGCTGCATACATCTGCAAGCTGCTTAGCAACCCACCTCTACCCCAGCTCCACCTTTCAGGGTAACAATCATCCTTATACTCGTTGTTATTGATATCTGCTCTGTTCTGTGCTGGTCTTGATGCTGCTGGTCTTGCCTCTAGCTTTTAACTTGGAAGGGTAGGGAGACTCTAGAACATGCTACCAACTAATAAACATATGTGTAAGTTCAACAGATTTAATGAAGCTTATGTGTAGGTTCAGTAAGGAACATCTGTAATCACTCATCTCCCTGCTTTCCTGGGCATTTGTCTGCTAGTGTGTTCTTTACATCACTTCCACTTTTCCACCCTGCCAAACTCAGGGCTGACAACATTCATTCATTTAAACCAATCAGCCTCCGCTCAGCCCACTTCATCTCCATCTCTGCTTCACCTGAGTCACTCAGAACTCTATCCAAGCATCCATTTTCATCTTCACCACCACCACCGTCTAGACTCCTATCACTGCTGGGATTCTGTTCTGCCACAATGGGTCATCGGAGTGTAATTGCCAAATAGATTAAATAATCATTCTACCTAAATAAATCATGTTCAATTCTCCCAAATGATCTCTCCTTATTGAATTGAAGATCAACAGTTTCCTTTTCACTGTCTTTGACCTGAGTGGAATTCATTTTGGTAAGAGAACATTTTTGAATGATCCTTTGAAGAATAAAACATTTTTAAGATCAAACACCCGTGAGGCACCTTCATTTTCAGGTGAATTGAACTGAAGAAACAAAAAGGAAAGCAGAACCGGTGTTATAAAGTAAGGCAGATTTTCAGAGAAATCTATAGTAAAAACAAGACTGTTAAATGACAAAGAACTGATCTCAACCTTGGTGGAGGTTTCATTCAAACACATTAAAAAATGTTTAATTTTGACTGAAAAGTGGAATTCGTCACTCTTAATAGCGGCCCGAGGGAGTGCAAAGTGAGGCCACACTTTGGCACTTTACTGCAAATGAGTCGCTCCACTCGAGTGGCCACCTGCTGAATACTGATGACGGTTATTGTGTTGTTTTACTGTTGTGGTTTTTAAGCAGGTGCATCATATTTTTAGCAATCACTGTAACGTGATCTCGTCTTGGAATTCACTACTAACATCATTCATGGTTTTTGTTTGTATTTTTTCATCCCTGCTACCAAGTCCGATATGGGGGAAAAGGTACTATTTCTTCCCGAGACTTTCCAGGTACAGAATGATCTAATATTGCTCCAACTCACCCCGGTTTTCACAGCCTTCAAATTGTAGCACTACTGTTCACCCTTACTTCTGCCAGACCTCTACCAGAAGCTTTTCTAGGCTGCTATAATTTATATATTCTTGTTTTTTTCTTCGATAAGGTATACATTCACTAGCTGGTTCTATCACTTTGCACCAAACCGGTGCTTTCAGCAACAGAAATTTTACAACATAATCCAAGTCTCTCTCCTCTCAAAATATCTTTTTCCTGCTTCCACCTCAGTTGGATGTCATATATGCACTGTGTAGAATAATTTATCTGCCGTGGATGGCTGTGT
The DNA here is from genome assembly GCF_013358895.1 of Oreochromis aureus. Lineage (NCBI taxonomy): Eukaryota > Metazoa > Chordata > Actinopteri > Cichliformes > Cichlidae > Oreochromis > Oreochromis aureus. The sequence goes on along the minus strand of NC_052963.1, from coordinate 8,068,618 downwards.
TCAAAGTCATCAGCAGAAGGGAAAAGTTTTGCTGTGCTCACATTAAACAGGACTTTAAAATGTGCATATGCGTGAATTGGAAATTGGCATCAGATGTGGGAGTCCTATGTGCCCCTACAGTGAAAATAATAGAACACCCAAAATGGACAAGTCAGGACCACAGTAGTTAAAACAAGATTTATTTCCATTTGCAATAATGTCTAGTTGGTGGTTTTGTCTCCATTCTGGGACCTCCCTTCTGTGTGACTGTAGAATATAGAAAAGATCCAGATAACTACCATGACACCATCAGTTGGTTTTGGACTTTGTATTTTGACATATTAACATTAATGTTTTGGCTGCTGCCATGTTGGTTTTCTGGAGCCAGAGAGAAATGAGTGAAATATAGTTAACGCTAGCAAGCTTTGTTAGCAAACTGTATTTTTAAACTGTTTGACTGAAACACACTGAAATATATGTATATTTAAAGCCACAAGATTTTGTATTATCAGCTGTCATGTTGATATATTTAAAGCCAGAAGTTACCGTATTAGGATGAGGGGAACAAGTGATCAGCTAACGCTAACAAGCTTTGTTCGCAGACTGTATTTTTAAACTATATTGGTGAAACACGATGACACGTCTATTTGAAGCCTCATTGTTAGCATGCTACTCTATCATCCAAGTAAGTAACTTCTGGCACAAAAGATATCAACATGGCAGAAGCCAATGCTAGCATGCTAGTAGGCTTGGTTTAGTAATTGTACAAGTGCAGTAGCCAAACAGACATATCTGCTAATTAATATTAAGTATTAGATTAATAAAGCCACTGAATTTCAGTCTCCAAAACCGAAGCAGAGGCTTCTATTAAAAATGATCCAAAAGGAACTACTGCCCCAAACATTTCATGACTTAATTTAAGCCTGGCAGACAGCTATCAACTGTAAGTAGCATCTGTCAGCCAAAGCTGACATATCCAAAAATTGAAGCTTTACCAGGATTTGAATCGATGAGTTGCTGCAAACTTCACCCACTGTATTTTTTTTTATCAATGGGAAAACTATTCACTATTATTATAGGACAAAACAAACTTTTAGTACTAGGCTGTAAACTGTCTTTTCGAAGCTCTAAAATTGAGCTTTTTAACATGGGAGTCTATGGGGACTGACTCTCTCTTTGAAGCCAGGCTGAAGTGGCCATTAGAGGAACTGCAATTTTTGGCACTTCTATGTTGGCTTCATTTTTCAGTCCCAGAGGTTTCCACTTGGCACATTCATTTGAAAGTGGAGGCCGTGTTTACCCCATACAAAGCAGAACAGCCATCAGTCACAACAGACATGACACTGGATAAGTAACATGAAACAAAATGGAAATGGGAGGCTGGGGTGAAGGTGGGTGTAGGGGTATAGGGGGTCTTATGCATGAAAACAGTATTAAAATAGTAGTTGTCATTTTGTGGACTTTTTTACTAAAATAACTGCATAATTAGTCTTTTAAACTTATTTTCATGATGTTTTTTCAGGTTTTCACAGCAGGACTTTAGAATTAAAGAGAAAACTATGGACACACACTCAGTTGTTAAAACTGCCTAAGGTAACTGGCAACGTTACAACCAACCAATAAAATCAATTTAAATGTGGATGTTATTTTTTCTTAAAAGGGTAAAAATATGTTCTGTATTGCTATCGTAGCACAACTGTAGTTTGTTCAAACATATTTTCCATTGTTTCCTACAATTCAGACATCGAACTCAGTTATAATTCAAGATCAATAGTGAAGTGTTTTTAGATCATTTGGGTAAAAGCAAAGGAAAAGCAGGAAATGGAGGGACCAAAACATTGGCTGGAAAGAATAAAGCACAGAAAAAGAGTAAGGATGCTTTTATGACAATGCCACCATTTCAACAATTCTATCACTGGTAAAAGGAAAAGTTAACTTGACATTTCTCGGACAGCACAAATTGAAACATCAATGCTGTTGGACCTCCTGCGAGGCACAGACCAGCTTCACAGCATCGCTCGAGCAGTGCATTTGTTTATCCAGAGACTCCGTGGAAGCTAAAGGTCATGTGTTTCTGAATCAACATTAGAAATGGATTTGTGGGCTTGGGTATAGTTTTCCACAGTGCACCTCAGTTTTTCACATTTGCAGTATCCACTGCAGTTTGGTCCTACTGACAGAACAAGTCACTTACTGGGTCAGCAAAGCAAACTCATCAATTTCTTTTGTTGTTTTGTTTTTTTCTGCAATCTACATTTATGTTATCGTATATGCAGGATGAAATTTTCATTTTCTGGTGTCTTTTCAAGCAGATGTCATTGCATATCATGGGTTTTACTGCTGTGTTTATGCACACATTGATATTCCTAATGTTTCAGCTGTGTTTTAAAGTTAAACACAGCTCTCTGTTGATCTCCTTTGGCTTTTAATAAGACCTGATATTAACAGAAAATACTGTAGAACCATGAGCTGGATGATGTATAATCGTCATGGGACAATCCATGCCTTTGGATTGATTTTTTATTTAAACATCCATCCACTTCTCTGCTTCTTTAATCCCATCTCAATTCCTTTGTCTCTGTTTTGAAAGTATATATAAAAAACATTTCCTCGTCAGTCGTTGCACAGCTGATTTTCTTCTTCACTGAGCATTTTTTATTTATGGCAACATAACTTGATTTATATATCACATAGCAACAAGAATTTGGGCTTTCACACTTTCACATTCATAGTTTATGTGCCTCATGTACAGTTTTGTACAAAAACTGTACATGAGGCACTAAAACTGATAAAAAAAAACTGAATTTTTGTTGATAGTCTTGAGCAATCATTCTGAAGTTATTCTTTGGACACTGGCTGCTTTTTCATTTAATTCGAACATTTTCAGAGGAATATTTTTTGTCTTTTAAGCCACTTAACACTGACCTATGAATCATTTAAGACAAGGATGTCAAACTCATTTTTAAATATCGAGGGCCAATTTGACCTTAAGTGGGCCAGACCAGTAAAAATCTCCTTTAATCAATGAGATATTTCAATGTTAAAAAAAAAGTTCAATTTCAATAGTAGTGCTGCTGCAGCACAACTCTTTGGGCTGAGATTGTAAGAACTTACCATGTAACTAGCTCATTGACTCTCCTGTAATTATGAAATAGAAAGTTTTTGTCAATTCACAGAAAATGTCTGACTTTTCTGTCTTTTAATTTTTTATCTATTGGTGTAGTATGAACAGCTGTGGGGAGGTATTTATCAATAGAAAATTGTCAAACTGTCAAAATACAGTTAAAAGTTCAAGATCTATGCACTCGTTCATATTTAAAGCCATCCACTGAGCCAACAAAGGCCCAACTCAAAGGATGAAACACTGTGGTGTTTTGCAAATAACAGCTAGCTTAGCAAAGAACCAGCTTTAAGTTATTTTGCAGCCTGTCACAGAAACATATCATTTGTTCCGATTTCTTTAGCAGAATCTATCAAACATGTCAAAGAAGGTTTTAACTTCAGGACAGGCTGTCCCAGAAGGTCTGTGAGATGCTAGCATTATATTAGCCAATAACGTCACCCTCTCACTTAAACATATTCACTTGCGACGTTAAACTCAAATGGCAACACCCCTTAAGCCGTAAAGCTAAAATAAAGTTTAGAACCTTATTGCTCACTCACTGTTTGTTCGGTCCATTGTTTATATAAAGTGTATGATCTGGAAAGAAGCAGTGAAGATGAAACTATGGCCAATGGAGAAAAGAGCATCACAGGTCTTAAGAGCTTAGAGGATCTTTTGTTGCATTCCTTTTTGTCTGTTTTCTTGTTGTTTTGCTGATTAAAGATCTTTTGGCAACTTTACTCTCAGATCTGCATTTTACTTCCGTAAAGGTTGGGTAAGCAGGTCTGTGCCCACAAGGTCAGCAGTTCAAATCCCTGAAGCAGCTTTGGAAGAAGAAAAAAAATCTGCAGGAAAAAAGTGAAAGCGTGAGTAATTCTCACCTCCCCAGTGGTCTTGCTAAGTGTTTTCTGTCAGGGCTTAAGCCCTGAATGTTTTGAGATTAGCCCCAAACAGCTTTTGATCTGGGAATTTAAATAAGTTTTACATAATTCTCACCATTTCACCTCGCACCGTCCCTGTCTTTTTTTTTTCTTTTCTCTTTTTTTTTATGAGCACTGCCTGCAGAATTTCCACTGCATAAAATTGTAGGTGAAGTAAGAATCAGCACCCCGGTCGTGGCAGCTTTTTTTAATCAGCTTTAAACCTGTCAGAGAGCAAGTTCAAATAGTTTATGTGTCAGTGTGTGCACCTTGTACAGTCATCTTTTACTATATCTGAGGGAAGATGATCAGTATATAGTTTTAATCAGGGCAAAGTCTGGGTCAGGGAAAGCAAAACACATTCACTGCTAAGCCTGCAGTAGCTTAACACGGAACCAGTAATAGGGAAATTTAGTATGACAGATAAAAAAAATGTGTTTTAAAAAAAAATAAAATCTTTTAATCAGGATAAAATGATGATTTTTTATTGATTCGCATGGTGTGTATTGTGTTAAAGAAAACTGAACTAAAAAATACTATTTACAGCAAATAAACAGTATCTGATAGTCATGTTCTTTTAAGAAGCGGGAAAAAATCAAACAAATACTGCAAGACACTGGACACTCCAGAGACATCTATGGTGTCCTTCAAAAAGCTTGGAGAGCTATTCTTGAAGACTACTTAAAGCAGGGGTCTCCAACTCCAGGCATCAAGGGCTGGTGTCCTGCAGGTTTTAGATGTGTTCCTGATTCAACACAGCTGATCTAAATGGCTAAATGACCTCCTCAAAATGTCTTGAAGTTCTCCAGAGACCTGGTAATGAACTAATCATTTGATTCACGTGTGTTGACCCAGGGTGAGATCTAAAACCTGCAGGACGCCGGCCCTTGAGGCCTGGAGTTGGACACTCCTGACTAAAAGAAATGACAAGATTTTTTGCCTCAGAAAGTTCAGGTCATGATGAAGAATAAAGATGGTCACTTATATATTGTACTTAGACATATGTTTTCATGTTTCAATAAATCACTGTGCCTGTATTCAATTTTCTTAGCAAAACCTAAAGAAATTAGGGCTGGCTCAAAACCTTTAGACATGAGTGTATGTATACAAAGTCATATTAACAGTACATCATTTTTTTTCAGCCAGTCTCTTGCATCCTTGGTTATCATCTTGACCCTGCACACAAAGTATATGTTAGGGCTGGGTGAAGCATAATTTCAGATGTGACGTATTGATTTTTATCCATTTTAGACATTTATTGACGTATCACATGCCATTTTCTGTTAGAGTCTATAGATTAATCAATATTTTGTGCACACATTTTTTACAACAGAGAGCAGATGAAGGAGCAGATTATTCAAAGTCATAAAACATTCATGCCGTGTGCATATTTTTTGCCTGTAAGATCCATGGGTGAGCTGGTGATATTTGCTTAGTGGCAGCAAAATTCTGAGGAAAGATCTCACACAGCACCGCAGTTTTTATTTCGGTATGCACCTTAAGCATGTCGAAGTGATGTCATATGATCTAAATGGTATTTGCCACATTTACATGGATGCAGGGATGATGGTTTTCTTTGGAGGATGGTTAAAAAATTTCAATCTTTGAATCCAGACTATTCAAAAACCCCTCCGCAGCACCGGAGTGACACTTCAAAGGCAGGAATATTATTTTTGGTTCTCTTTATTTAATCTCACAGATATTATGACACAGTACCCTCCCAGTTATATTCTGTTTGTAACATCTCCCCCCGAAAGACATTCACGTGACTGAATTATATAACAAATCTTTGTTGTCATCGTCATCATCATCATCATGGCAGGCTGCTGCCGCCCCAGAGAAAACTCTGAAACCTCTGAAATTTAGTCGGACATGTTCTGGGTTAGAGCTCCACAAATAGAGCTCTTTTGCATAGGCTTGAGGAGAGGGCTATGGGCAAATTGCTTAGGTTAATGACTTTATGAATTATTCATGGTCAGGTCTAAGTGAAATGAGGGAGTGTGAGTAATCCGGCCGACAGTGGTAGTCATGATTCTTTTTTTTTTTCTTCTCCTTTTTGCTTTTCATACTAAGAGTCTCACCTACTTGATGATGTGAAACAAATACTCCGGCTTGTCTTAACCCTACTCAGTACACAGGTTTTGTTCTTTGGTTTAAATTGAATCTTAGGGGATTCAATCTGGGCTTTGTTAAACAAACTATTCGGTGATAGAATGCAAACAGATATTCCTAAATTTGTCTTGAATTTAATACAAAGGCTATGTCTGTCAATCTGAATCGGTTTAAATCTACCTAAAGAGCCATTTAGAACCTGAGCAGGTAAATGCTGTACCACTGCTTTCTTAAGATCCTACCACAGCATTTCAGTTGAGCTGAGGTCTGGACTTTGATAGGGTCACTGCAACACTTTTCTATTTCAGCCAACTTTGTTGTAGATTTGCTGTGGTGCTTGGGATGATTGTTCTGGTCCATGAACCAATTTGGGCCAAGGTTTAGTTGTCAGACAGATGGTACCACATCTGACTCTGGAATACTTTGGTATACAGCAGAGTTTGTGATTGATTTGGTGACTGCAGGGTGCCCAGATCATGTGGCTGCAAAAAAAACAAAAACAAAATCATAGCCCCTCCACCACCATGCCTGTGGTTAGTTTAAAGTGTTTGTGCTGATATGCTGTGTTTGCTCATGATGCACAGCACGACGTTTGGAGAAAACCAAACATCTCTGTTTTGTTCTCATCCAAAGGACAGATGTGGTTTGTTCAGAGTCAACTTTGTAAATCTAATCGGTGCTGCCATACTCTTTTTATTAGAAGAGGTTTTCTCTTGGTGACCCTTCCAAACAATCCATACTTGTTCGGTTTATGGATTCTGAAATGCAGCATTTGCATTATTTTGCAGTTTCTCTGAGGACTGCATGATCTGACCTTGAGGTGAATTTGCAGGGACATGCGGTCCTCGGAGGATTGCCAATTGTCTTGAACACTTTGTACTTGCGAGTAATCTCTCAGTGTAGAATGATAGACTTCAGATTGCTTGGAAATGGCCTTTGAACCCTTCGTAGATTGATGGTTAGTAACAATTGCTTCTCTAAGATCATTGCTGATGATTTTATTCCCTCGCATTATGTAACACACACCTGAAAGCTCCAGACCAGAAAACTGTCAACATGTTTGCTTTATGTCATCAGCTGATGACCGTGTGAAATATACTTCTGCCAAACAAGTCCTAGAAGACACATAGTTTTAACCAAGTGGCTTTTGATGCCTTATTTAGGTGGAGTTCAAGTGGGTGGAATTTCCCTTTTCTTACAATGCCTGATAAGAAGAGAAGTCAGTTCTCAAAAGTATAAAGATAATTAGTTTTGTAGAGGTTTTAGATTGGTGCTCGGTTGAATATAAAGTAGCATTCATATTGTATTTGTCAAAAGAAAAGGTTTCAGTCATCGTTCTAATATCAGGCTGATTTCCACCCACACAATAAAGCATTAGCGTGTCATGTAAGTTGCATCACTTGATGATTTTTTCTTAACTTTGACTTTTCCAAAGATCAAACATATGTTTGCAGATTTACCTCAACAGGAGGCTTTTGAATCTTTTATTCTCGTCTTTTTTTGAATGCAACCCCCCCCCCCCCCTCCTTTCTTCTCCAAAACCAACCACCCACATCATACACACATGCAGTTGATCATCCGCTCTGGCACAAATCACCTTTTCGGCAGCGATTGCCTCCTCCCTTGTGCAGTTTTAACTTCAATGGGGTTAGCAACACAATTACCTCATCTTCTCTTGAAATATAATCTGGGACTGTAAAGAAAAATGAAAAGGGGGGAGAGCGAGAGACGTCGGCAGAGGGAAGCAAGCTGAAATGAGGGCAGGTGTAAGAGAGATAAGGAACGTTAGCTGTGCTCATAAGATGATGATTCAGAAAAGGAACGGTGGGGAACAGAGTTCAAATGGGCTGAGCTTTCAAACAGCGCCTTAATCATTCCCACCGTGTATAGCCTCTTATGGTGTGCCAAAACCTCTGCAGGAGCAAAGGATGATTCCTGCATATAAAACTGAGGAATGGAGATCAGAACAGCGTTATATCACTGTGGGAAGATGCCGTGCAGACATGACTGTATAACGTGTGAAAATATCGCACATTGTATGGCAACCAATGTGTAATATACAGTGAAATATGCAGTGGTAGTTTTAGCATATTGCCAGGGAAAGGATTCATTTCACATCAGGGTCATGCCAGAGTGAAAAAAATAAATAAATAAAAAAACATGTCAGTTATCAGTGAGAATAAACGCAGCCTGTCGAAAAACACTGAGGTTTTCTTGAGGCTTTTAAAATCAAATTACATAGCATTCAAACCTGCCGAGCTTTTAATTGCACAATAAAAGGTTTAGAAATCCATCTATTTGATAACACATGTAAAGAAAATAATAATCAAAATGGAAAAGAAAATAGCATTTTTTTCCTGGTCCTGGCAGCACTTTACTATGACTCAGATACCCGATTGATAAAAAACAAAAATGTCAGGTGTACTAAATCATTCTGAAGGCTATTGGAGTTACCCATTTAAAGGTGTTTCATAGTTTTTATTTCAATTTTAGGCCTTTATTCC